>NC_066628.1:19388542-19455882 GCF_025201925.1 Gopherus flavomarginatus
CATAACTTTAGTCCCAGATTTGGACCTTAGCGTCCAAAATATGGGGGTTAGCATGAAAACCTCCGAGCTTGTTACCAGCTTGGACCTGGTACTTGCTGCCACCACCGCAAAAAATTAGAGTGTTTTTGGGGCACTCTGGTCCCGCTGAAAAACCTTCCTGGGGACCCCAGACCCAGTCCCTTGAGTTTCATCACAACAAGGGAAATAATCCTTTTTCTCCCCTCCCCCCCTCCAGGTGCTCCTGGAGAGATCACAGACGCAAGCTCTGTGAATCCAAACAGAGTGGCTCCCCCCTCGCCGTTCCCATTCCTGGAAACAAAAGCCTTTCCTCTTCACCCAGAGGGAATGCAAAATCAGGCTAGCAAATCCACCACACAAGATCTCCCCCTGATTTCTTCCTTCCCACCAATTCCCTGGTGATACAGACTCATTTCCCTGAAATTGCCCAGTAAAGAAAACTTAACAGGTTTCAAAAGAAAGCTTTTATATAAAAAAGAAAGAAAATACATACATGGTCTCTCTGTATTAAGGTGACAAACACAGGGTCATTGCTTAAAAGAATATGAATAAACAGCCTTATTCAAAAGAATACAAATCAAAGCACTCCAGCACTTATATTCATGCAAATACAAAGAAAAGAACCATATAACTTACTATCTGATCTCTTGTCCTTACACTTAGAAACAGAAGATTAGAAGCAGAACTACTTCTCCAAAGCTCAGAGAAAGCAGGCAGAACGACAAAGACTCAGACACAAATTCCCTCCACCCAAAGTTGAAAAAATCCGGTTTCCTGATTGGTCCTCTGGTCAGGTTGCTTCAGTGAAAGAGACATTAACCCTTAGCTATTCTGTTTATGCAGGGGGCCACAACGTGTTACCCTAACCCACCCAGCAATATCGTCAATCTATCCACTCACACTCAGCCTAGAAGAAAGTCATGTCCTATCTCGGGGACTCTCTTTCTGCCCTGCCACCCCAACCAACATTATACAGTTCTGTGGCGATCTGGAAGCCTACTTTTCGCCGTCTCCGACTTCAAGAACACCCCAACAAACCCACATGCTCAAAGATTACTGAACAGCGCACTGATACACGGTTGCCCTCCCAAAAACAGCACAAGAAAAAGAACTCCACATGGACTCCTCCTGAGGGTCGAAATGACAGCTGAGACCATACATTGAATGCTTCCGCGGGTGTGCACGGCAGAAATCGTGGAACAACAACATCGCTTGCCTCACAATTAAGTCGTGCAGAACACAATGCCATCCACTCCTCAGAAATCCACCCCTGACATTATCTCAATAGGCTGATAAAGGAGGTGCCGTTGTCATCATGAACAGGTCTGACTATCAAAATGGGCATCCAGACACTCTCCAATACCAATTCTACAGGCCACTTCCCTCAGATCCACTGAGGAATACACTAAGAAACTACAGCATCTACTCAGGACACTCCCTACACTAACACCAGAAGAAATCAACATACCCTAGAGCCCCGACCAGAGTTATTCTATCGACTACCCAAGATCCACAAACCCAGAAATCCTGGACGCCCCATCATCTCGGGCATTGGCACTCTCATGAAGGCTGTCTGGATATATGGACTTTCTACTCAGACCCTATGCCACCAGCACTCCCAGCTATCTCCGCGACACCACTGATTTCCTGAGGAAACTACAATGCATTGGTGACCTCCCAGAAAACCTCATCCTAGCCACCATGGATGTAGAGGCTCTCTACACAAATCCCACACACAGATGGAATACAAGCTGCAGGAACCTATCCCTGATGATGCCACAGCACAACTGCTGCTGACTCTGTGCCTTTATACTTACACACAACTATTTCAATTTGATCTCCAGATCAGTGCACTGCTATGGGCACCCGCATGGCCCCCCAATATGCCAATATCTTCATGGCCGACCTGGAACAATGCTTCTCAAGCTCTCGTCCACTCACACCCCTTCTCTCTCTAAGCTACATTGATTACATCTTCATCATCTGGACCCATGGGAAGGAGACTCTGGAAAATTCCACCATGATTTCAACAGCTTCCACCCCACCATCAACCTCAGCCTGGACCAATCTACACGGGAGGTCCCACTTTCTTGGACACCCACGGTGCAAATAAGTGATGGTCACATTAACACCACCCTATATCGAAAACCCACCGACCGCTATGCCTACCTTCATGCCTCCAGCTTCCATCCCGGGCACTTCACACGATCCATTGTCTACAGCCAAGCACTGAGGTACAACCGCATCTGCTCTGACCCCTCAGACAGAGACCAACACCTACAAAATCTCCACCAAGCATTCTCAAAACTACAATACCCCGCACGAGGAAATAAGGAAACAGATCAACAGAGCCAGACGGTACCCAGAAGCCTCCTACTGGCAAGACAAACCCAAGAGAGAAACCAACAGGACTCCACTGGCCATCACATACAGCCCCCAGCTAAAACCCCTCCAACGCATCATCAAGGATCTACAACCCATCCTGGACAATGATCCCACACTTTCACAGGCCTTGGTTGGCAGGCCAATCCTTGCCCACAGACAACCTGCCAACCTGAAACATATTCTCACCAGTAACTGCACACCACACCATAATAACTCTAGCTCAGGAACCAATCCATGCAACAAACCTCGATGCCAACTCTGCCCACATATCTACACCAGCGACACCATCACAGGACCTAACCAGATCAGCCACACCATCACTGGTTCATTCACCTGCACATCCACCAATGTAATATACGCCATCATATGCCAGCAATGCCCCTCTGCTATGTACATCGGCCAAACTGGACAGTCTCTACGGAAAAGGATAAATGGACACAATCAGACATTAGGAATGGCAATATACAAAAACCTGTAGGAGAGCACTTCAACCTCCTGGCCACACTATAGCAGACCTTAAGGTGGCCATCCTGCAGCAAAAAAACTTCAGGACCAGACTTCAAAGAGAAACTGCTGAGCTTCAGTTCATCTGCAAATTTGACACCATCAGCTCAGGATTGAACAAAGACTGTGAATGGCTTGCCAATTACAGAACCAGTTTCTCCTCTCTTGGTTTTCACACCTCAACTGCTAGAACAGGGCCTCATCCTCCCTGATTGAACTGACCTCGTTATCTCTAGCTTGCTTGCTAGCACACATATATATACCTGCCCCTGGATATTTCCATTACATGCATCTGAGGAAGTGGGTATTCACCACGAAAGCTCATGCTCCAAAACGTCTGTTAGTCTATAAGGTGCCACAGGATTCTTTGCTGCTTTACAGATCCAGACTACAACGGATACCGTCTCTGATATTTAAATCGAAATGTCCAACTCATTTTTTTTTATTTCAGCTTGACATTTTGAAAGAAAATCTGATTTCATTTTCAGAGGTCAAATTGAAATGAAATATTTGTTTAGATTTTCCGTATGAAAAATGAAATATTTTACTTCAAAATTCAGATTATCCAGCCTACACAATGAACACTACGTGCAGTACTCATTGCTCCATCTCACAAAAAGATATATTAGAATTGGGAAAAGTACAGTGAAGGGCAACAAAAATGATTATGGGTATGGAACAGCTTCTATATGAGGAGACACTAAAAAGACTGGGAAAGTTTGGCCTGGAAAAGAGATGACTGAGGGGAATGTGTCAGAAGCCTATAAAATCAAGAATGGTGTGGAGGAAGTGAATAAGGAAGTGTTATTTACCCCTTCACATAATATACAAATAAGGGGTCCCCTGATGAAATTAATAGGCAGCAGGTTTAAACCAACCATAAGGAAGCACTTCTTCACACAACACACAGTCAACCTGTGGAACTCATTGTCCCAGGATGTTGTGAAGGCCAAAATAATAAATGGGTTAAAAAAAGAATTAATTTTGAGTTATTTAGGGTAATTGGCTATTAGCCAAGATGTCCAAGGACTCATCCCCACTCTCTGAATGTCCCTATACCTCTGACTGCTAGATGCTGAGACTGGATAAAAGAGAATGGATCACTTATACATTGGTCTATTCTGTTCACTCCTTCTGAAGCATCTGACACCTGCCACTGTTGAAAGACAGGATACTGGGCTAGATGGACCAGTATGGCCATTCTTATGTTCTTAATAAAGTTAAGAGTCTTCTCCAGATAATGCCTTACCCCTAACATACTCATTCCCTTAAAACACATACACACTCACTCTCCTAATAAAGAAACTACAGTTAACGTGCACCAAACGAACTCAATTTTCTCAGTGCTGCCTTGAGAAAGAGAGAGAGAGGGAGAGAGAAAGAGAGATGAATGATTCAAGTAGTAGCTATGCTCTCATCCATGGCACCTGTGCTGCAACTCACTCTGTGTGAGCATAGAGTGGAGTTGTAGCTGTCTTGGTCTCAGGATATTCAAGAGACAAGGTGGGTGAGGTAATCTCTTTCATTGGACCAACTTCTGTTTTTGATCCTAACAGAACTCTTCTTTCTCATCAAGAGAAGCTGGTCCAATTAAAGAGATTACCTCACCCACCATCCAGGCAGAAGTCAATGGGAACTTACTGAGAGACCCACCCCTTGATAAGGGGGGGCAGAATCTGGTCATTTGTAATGGAAAGGATAAAATAAGATTAAAAAGAAAGAAAAATAAGAATCAACTCAGCTGACTTTTAAATGTGGATAATAAATACGATGAGATCATTCTGACCTGTGGTTTTCTCTGTTTACTTTGTCTATTTAGACAGACAAATCAACAAATAGGTAGATAGTCTCTCTATCTGTCTCTGCAATACACCATATCAGGATATCAACTCTTCTTTACTACAAACACTTAAATCTGACAAGGTAGGTAGGGTTGTCCCTGGGAGTGGAGCAAAGAGCCTTTCGTCATCTGACTCCAAGACTAAGAATTGATTTTTAAGAGCTGTTTAAATGCTGTCTTATTCCCCCGGGATGAAATCCCTGCAGTTCACTCTCTGTAACAGGCTACCTGTAACATTGAGTTGGGTCAATCCTTAAGCAGCAATATTCCATGCATAAGAATGAGAGCATTGAGGCTTGGATTATCAAAGGAGCCTAATGGATTTAGGTGTCCAATCTCAGTGACAGGCTGTCAGGGTTTCCTCCTCATTCTGAATGTTAGGGTACAGATGTGGGGTCCCGCATGAAGACCCTCTAAACTTATTTCTACCAGCTTAGGTTAAAAACTTCCCAAGGCACAAATTCTTTTATACCTTGGATTAAGTAATGCTGCCACCACCAAGTGATTTAAACAAACATTTAGGGAGGGCCACTTGGAGCCCTACCTTCCCCGAATATCCCCCCAAGTCCCTACACTCCTTTTTCTGGGCAGGCTTGAGAATAATCTCCCAAGCCCTACAACTCCTTTCCTGGGGAGGCTTGAGAATATATTCTCACCAATTGGGGCAGGTGAACACAGACCCAAACCCTTGGATCTTAAAACAATGAAAATCAATCAGGTTCTTAAAAGAAGAATTTTAATTAAAGAAAATGTAAAGGAATTTCCTCTATAACATTGGGATGGTAAGTAATTTACAGAATAACAAAAGACTCAAGATCATAGAGGATCTCCCCTCTAGGGAAAACCTCAACGTTACAAAACCAGGGATAAACTTCCCTCCTTGTACAAAGGAAATCACAAGCCAAAATAAAAGTAAGCTTATGCATTCCTTTGCTGGTACTTACTGTTACTAATGGAGTTGGACTGCTTGCTTTCTTGATCTGTCTCTGGCAAGCACACACAATAGACAGACAAAGTCTCTTCCCCTCCAGATTTGAAAGTATCTTGTCCCCTTATTGGCCCTTTTGGTCAGGTGTCAGTTAGGTTACCTGAGCTTCTTAACCCTTTACAGGTAAAAATTGAGTTAACCCCTTACAGGGTAAAGAGAGATTTTATGCTACCCTTAGCTGTACATTTATGACACAGACTCAAGATTTTCAAAGTGTCCTAGGAGCTAGACACCCAAACAACAACCATTTCATCTCCCATATGCTCCTTTGAAGATGCTAGCCATAATGAGAATGGAGTAAATACATTGCATGAGGTGGCAGGAATAAATAAGTGATGAGAGAAAGGAGGAGTTACAATGTGTAGAGCTGGACAAAATTTTTCAGAAAATTTTTTTTGTGGACAAACTAAGAGTATTGGTTGACCTCATATTAGTTGCAAATTTGACACCTATTCACCAAATATTTTCATGGAAGGGGAAAAACAAAGTCTAAATGGACAGCCCAGCATATGGACCCCAGCACTCACCCTAATACCTTGTGTCTATTGGTTGGGGTATTCGGATGTGAGTGAAACTCATTCACTATCTACTTCTGCTTGCTGTGGAGCAGAGATTTGAAGTTAGGTCTCCCATCTCTAAGGAAAGTGCTTTATCTTTGGGCTATAATGCAATTTAGGGCAGGGCTTTCTCAGGCTTTCCAGATGAAGCTGTTCACATTGTATGAATCAGCAGCAGGAGTTATACATCATGATAATGCAGCCATGGTGGCAATGTAGAATGGAATACCATCCTGAGGCGTTCCGTGCGAGACTGCTTGCTTCTAAAAGAGTCAGTATGGGAGGATTAGTTTTCCTAAATGTCTCAGAATTGCATCTTCCAATCTTATTCATGGTCACCCTTATAACCTCAGCTTTCTAAACCTTCAGAAAAGTGTACCTTCTTCAGCACATTGGACATGGCCCCACCATTGCAGTCATCATCTCAACTGATGCAAAACTGCAACTAGCTGGGATCATCTAAGCATGTCCTCATTTGTGACAAAATCAAACCAGCAGATGTTAAGAATCCTCTGTAATTTTGACACTGAAAACTGTCTAGTGTCATCTCCTCAGCTATCTAATGGATATGTTTCTGCTCCATATAACAGAGTTGCCATTGCTACCACGTTGAACACTCATCTCTTAGTTGTCACATAGACATTGTGCTGCCCAAACAGAGGCATCTGAAAATGCTTAAATGCCACTGACGCAAGACTGATCATACATGTGACCTTTTCAGACATAGTCCCTTCTGATGTCAATCAGCTGCTCAGATAGGTAAAACTATTAACTTATTCAGTGTCATTGCCATCTACTTGCACATCACCAGGTCATTCATTTCCGTTTTATCAGCGGTATGGATGGTTTTCATTTTATCATCGTAGATAAAGCACTTTTTCTCAGCGCATGGTCAGTAGTCTCTCCAAGTAAGGCAATATCATCCTCATATTTAAGATCCACTCAAGATGAATCTTTAAATAGTACACCTCTATCTGGGCCACAATCAATCTTGTCATCTGATAGTCTATTATAACATTGAATACCGAGGTTTGGAGAAACATACTTGATGCACCCCTGCTTCTACAGAAAACCAGTCTGTAATACAACCATTGACCCTCGCACAAGTCAGTGTACATAGTACTCAGGTGTGCCAGCAGCCTTTTTGGCTCCCTCAGAGCTGGAAGTCCCCACTCCCAAAAAGAAGCCCCCAACAGAGGCAGCAGAAGGTCACACCCCAGAAATACCGCCGACAACCGCGGCGGCCAAACATCTAGCCCCTGCTGTTGCTGCACCCCAAATGTCAGTGCCCTTGATGACCACCTAGGTCGCCTAATGGGTTGCACCGGCCCTGATAGTAGTGTTCCTCTATGTGGCACACTAAGACCTCATACATCCCGCAATGGTGAAGCTGTATCCACAGCACTGATTGATGCAGTGAGTCAAAACCGGCAACAAAGTCTATGAACATGAAGGTAACGTCCTTTGGTCACTCTAGGAACTTTTCAGTAGCATTCTATCAAGTGTGACACCTGGGTTTTCTCTTTAGTAATTGTAAAGATTGTTTCAGGGTCTGTAACTACTACGGTGCTTTTTGTACTACATAATGGCATGTGTATTTCACCCAACAGGTTTATCTAGGAACTAGAACCTACCACCCTAGAGGAAGAGAGAGGAAGCCCTTTCCAACAGTTCCCTAACACCTTATACTTAGTGTGTCTACAAGTCATCTAGGGGTGTGATTCCCAGTTTATGCAGACTCACTGATTGTAGCTCTCATTGAGGTCACTCACTCTAAATAGTAATGTAGCTGCTGTAGTACGGACAGTGGTATGTGTTGGCATGGACTAGGCATGTCAAATACATACCCATGAGTTTCATACATGTTTCTAGTCAGTGAAAATAGTCTGTGCCTCCACTCACTGCTGTCCACGATACTACAGCTACACTGCTAATTTTGGAGTGCTAGCTTGATGAACTGGGTATCCCACCTTTAACTCATACTGGAGACGCAGCCTTAATGAACATTGTGAGTCAATGTGTTAAAGGCTGTAGCATGGTGCCTGGGGGACACTGGAAACAGTTTGAACAGGCTGGGTCACACTGAGGGAACCACACTTAGAGTTATATGGACACATAGGAGAATCTGGGCAGGTCAAGAGAATGCAAATCAGACAGGTTGTATTCCTGTAATTTAAGAGCGAAGTCAAATTAATTTAGCTTTTAGCGTAGTATGAGATTAGATGAGATTAGGTATGTGTGCAGGGCTCTGGCAGGAGCTGTACTTCAACCCCTACCCAGAGGTTTTCTTGTGGTTTCAAGGTCATTATATCACAGCTCAAACCAAAATCATCTCCTGACCCTCTGTCATTGACTTTTCCAGTATGGCTCTTTAAGAGACCTTGACTAGGTAATCAGACAAACAATGGGTATCTGCTCAAAGTGTAGCTTAAGAAGAATGGATTTTAGGTGAGTCCATCCCGAAGAATTTCCTTGAAAATCCACATTAGGCATATTATCCCAGAAAGTCCTTTGAAGTCCCCAATATCTCCCAGCAATTGCATTATTCATGTCTTCCTCCTAAAGAAGCACCATGCAACCCTACAGAAGTACATAAACATTTGCATGTTTAATGCATGAAGTCCAAGGATGTGAAACGTAATTCAATAACATTTCTTCAAGGATCTTGTTATATCTGCAATATAGTGTTTTGCAGGCATGCACTCTATATTGCGCTCTTGTAATATAGTTTCTTAACATCTTGCTGCACTTACTTAACTCGAATCTTCTTCTAACCTTACTCCTATCTATATGGGGTTGGTTCTTCACATCCTTCTTCCCCATTCCAGTCTGTCTTGAACGCTATTCTTTGGAAACTCTGCAGCTAATCCTGTCCTTTAGTATGACACCCATCCATCTAGTTCTGGGTCTGCCAACCCTTCTCTTTCCCTCCACTTCTAAGTTTAACTCCCTGTTTCCTATATATTCTTCCAATTTTCTTTTCACATGGCCAAAGCATCTATGCCTTGATTCCCTCAGCTTTTCTATAACTATAACATTTCCCCTACTTCATTAGTTACAAACATGGTCCATCCCTGTAACTCCAAGTATCCATCTTTACATTTTCATTTCCATTGTATTCAAGATCTGCTCCTGTCTCTTCTTCAATGTCCAGAATTCAGAGCCCTGTGAAAGTTCAGGCCTAATTAACCTCTTGCAGATCTCACTTTTCAGTGTGGTCAGTTTAGTGAAAATACAAATGATCATATAAATAGGCATACAATGCAAAATCCAGCAAGAACGTTACACCTATGAAGATGTTGTACACATGAATAATATTATTGAAATTACACGTAAGTACCGACTCCTAGCACGAGGGTGAATGTATCTGCAGGATCGGGATCATACATAATGTTGATTAAATTCAGCCCTGCCGGCGGTCTGTAAGTGGAAATCTTCTAAACCTCAGTTGGACGTTTGAAGGCAGACAGGCTGTAGGAATATGTCCATTTAGTCTAAACGTTCAAGGGCATGCAGTATCATTTCTCTAGAGAAGAAGAGATTAACAAAAACATAATAGGGAAATGAAGAAGCCCACTCAGTGGATACCTCCTCTCTTTCTTCCTGTAGGATTTTCATAAGGTGAGGTTGATGATTTGGTGAACCGCTGTTGGGAGGGTGTTCCATGCATGTGCTGATGGCATGAAGAAGAAACATAATTAGACAGTGGAAATTCTTGCCACATTTACGCTTTGAAGACCAAAAAATGTAGCAATATTCAGATAAGATTTGGATAAGACAAATATTCAGGGTTATTATAATTAATTAGGACAACATATTTTAAAGGATATTAAACATTATGTTTCAGGGATTAAGCCACATAACCCAGTCACTGTCCCACATTAATCAGTTTTAAACAAGGTTCAGGGTTCGCTTTGCAAAGACCTCAGTCTGTTTAGTACCTTGGCAAACACACCATTAAAAATCTCTTTTTATAACCTTTTATTAAAGACAAGAAGTAAAAATTCATTTGAACTGTAAAATATTAAATCAGGCTTTCATTTTAACAACATCTCTTGTTCCCTTTTTTTGAGCTGGAGACAGTTTTTAAAAAACAATTACATAAGTTCCTGGAGGATAGGTCATCAATGGCTATTAGTCCAGAAAGCCAGAGAGGCAACCCCCCTGTTCTGGGTGTCCCTAAACTTCTGACTGCCAGAAGCTGGGACTGTGTGACAGGGGATATATCACTCAGTAAATGTCTGTTCTGTTTATTCTCTTTGAAGAATCTGGCACTGGCCATTGGCAGAAAGATGATAGTGGGCTAGATGGACCATTGGTCAGACCTGGAATGGTCTTTCATTTGTTCTTATGTTCTAACATGATAATAGGTGGTTCACTAGGCAATGGGAGATGCTGAGGAGTAAGGTGTGATTTAAGCCCTGCCACTGTCAAAGAGTTCAGTCCCCATATCCCTGTGAGGGAGACAAATTCTTTTGCTTGTCATTCTCAGCTAGGAACTCTCTAACCCCACCTAAGTTTTTTTGTTTGTTTTTTGTTTTTTTACACATGAAGCTGGGGATGAAGGAGGAAGAAGAAGGAGGAGACCACTCATAACTTTAATCCGAATGGTCAGGGTAGTCACCTGGAATGTGAGAGAGCCCCACTTCAAGTGCCTGATAAAGAGACGGGATTCAAACAGGGGAACTCTCCCGACTCATGTGGATGCCCTAACCACTGGGATACACTCATTTGGGCCTCTCTCTAACTCTACTGTTGAAGACTAAGTTCCCTGGGGAGTAAACCCATTGGCTCCAATGATTATTATATTATCCTTATTAATTATTATTGAAAACCCTTGAGATTTTAGTAGGATATTAAACTGATATTAAATGGAGTTTCAATAAATTAGTCAAAAAAACAAAATAAGAGCGATTAATAGATTAAGAAAGATTATTTTTTTATAGAATTGGCCAGAATCTCAGCTGCCATTAATTGACCATAGATCCCCCGAAGTCAGTGGGCCAGATTAAAGAGATATGGAGATAGAGGAAAGGAAGAAATGTGTGACTGACTGTAAGGGTACGGACTCACCCCTGTGGCGCCTCCTGCTGGTCACTTATGGGAATTAGCTCATTCCAGCTAGGAGCGCCCCCTACAGGCCGGTGATCCACCTGTCCTCTTGGCCGCCGTGTCCCTCCCTGGACCCCGGTGCCCTTTTAACTGGGGTGCTGCCCCCTGGATCTCCCCTCCCACGGTAACCCCCAACCCACTATCCCCACTTTGCCTCAATATATTGCTACTGCCCAGTGTCCATATAGCCCCAGTTCACTGGGGCAAACTGCAGTATCAGCCACTCATCATAGGCAAAGGGGTTTGGACTTGCTGCCTTTGCCTACCCCTGGGCTGCCCCCTGTAATCCCTAGTACCTCTTGGCCTTAACCTAGGCCTCAGCCTTTGGCTTTCCAGGCAGGAGCTGCCCAGCTTCTCTGCTTTTCCCCAGCCCTGCTCCTTTCTGGTACCCTATGGCTAGCTCCCTGCAGCCAGGCCCTTCTCCCTCTACAGGCAAAGGGAGACTGACTGGGCTTCTGGCTCACTGCCTCTTATAGGAGCCAGAAGGGCCTGACTGGGACCTGGCTACAGCTGAGCCTCCTTTCTCCCAACCAGCACAGGCTTTCTGCCCCAGCCACAGCCCTCTCCTTGGGTGTTTAAAGACCCAAAAGGCAGGAATGGGTAACCACCCCGCTACACTGACTCTACAGAGTACTCACTCTGGATTTAGGAGACCTAAGATCCAGTCCCCAGTGCTCCAGTGGCTCTTGTACAACTGGGAACCTGGCCTGCTGACTTCAATGCAGCCACACTCATATAGACCAACTGAGATTTTGTCCCAATTTGTCTCAGTTAGCTGAGCTGAGAATTTCCCAAACATCAGTTGTCCAGAGTTCTATGCTCTCTAAGGTAAAAATATGTAATTTAATTTATTTAACATCATCAACATTACTTGAGAAACTTTAATTTCCCCAACATTTTCCTTAGAGCTGTTTTCACCTCCTTGTTTTTCAGGCTGTAGATGATGGGGTTTAACATGGGGGTCAAGATGCTGTACTGGATGGAGAATATTTCATCCAGCACCACAGAAGAGACTGAGCTGGGTTTTGTGTGCTGGAGAAAAGCTGTCAGGTACAACAAGCCAACCACAATCAGGTGGGAGCTGCAGGTGGAGAAGGCTTTATTCCTGCCCTCGGCAGAGCGTATCCTCAGGATGCTGAAGATGATGTGAATGTAGGAGATTAGGGTGAGGAGGAAGGAGATTGAGGCAAATGTCAGAAACGAAGTATGAAGCACCACTTCAGTGGTGAGGGTTTCAGTGCAGGACAGTCGTAAGAGAGGAGGGAGCTCACAGCTGAAATGGCTGATTTGACTGGGTCCACAAAAATGCAGCTTGAGGGCAAAAACAGTGTTTAGCAGGGCATAGAAGAAGCCTATTGCCCATGCTCCATTCACCAGCTGAACACAGATCCTTGGGTTCATTGTTTCCATGTAATGCAACGGGTCACAGATGGCAGCATAGCGGTCATAAGCCATGGCTGAGAGAATGAAAGCTTCAGTAGGAGCTGAGAGGAGCATGAAGAACATCTGAGCAATGCAGCCAATGACAGAAATAGTTTTGCGCTCTGCTAGGAAGTTCATCAGCATATTAGGCACTGTGACTGAGGAATAACAAATATCAACAAAGGATAAATGGAAGAGGAAGAAGTACATAGGGATGTGAAGGTGAGAATCAGCTCTTATCACCACCATGATCACTATGTTACCACCCAGAGTGATTAGGTAAATAACTAAAAACACCGAGAAAAGGAAAATCTGCATCTGTGGGTCACTGGAAAGTCCCAGGAAGATAAATTCGGTCACTGTGGTTTGATTCTTCATTGCCATTTATTCAGGAAATCTCTGGATTGGAAGACCAGACAAAATGAAATTAACACTTATTATGAAAATAAATTGAAATAGTATGTGGAGATTATCTGTTCCAGAGGATGAATGTAAAGACGTAAAATGTGTGTTTTAAGTAGACTAAATTTAGAGAGAGAGAGAGAGAGATGCGAGATGGTATTTGTGTGTTTTAAATAGGCAAAATAAGCTGGATACACAAAAGGACTTGGGCACTTAACTACCACTTTAGATGCCTAAATCCAAGAATCATATCCTACTGGTATTCACAAATTCCCTGCTCAGCTCTGACTAAGCGATAGTCTGACGTGAGGCTCCCTCAGTCTCTCCTCTTGAAGCTGTTCCTCTGTGGATTAATCATAAAAGAGGCAGTGCAGGGTTACTGAATACTTGGTCTTCTGCCTGCAGGGTGAGTGTACTAACCACTAGGCAATAGAGGAATTTGTTCTCTCTCTGCAATCTGGCCTTATGACTTCAGTAGAGCTACAGCTGTGTCACACCAGTATGGGATCTGGCAGATTGGCTGCAATGAAACTATGGCCAATTGACAATTGCTGGACATCTGGCCAAATCTATATAAATAATCTCCACCTCCATTACAGTCTGTCAGTTGTTCTAGAGTATTTTGTTGAAAACACTATTTAATATCTGCAGTGTATAATTGGATTCTTACCTATTAAAATTATTAGGATTTTTCAAGAAGAAGAATAATCATAGAATCATAGAACTGGAAGGTCATCCAGTCCAGTCCCGTGAACTCATGGCAGGACTAAGTTTTATCTAGACCATCCCTGGCAGGTATTTGTCCAACCTGCTTTTAAAAATCTCCAGTGATGGAGATTCCACTACCTCCCATTTTCCTAATGTTCAAGTCTAAACTGACCTTGCTGCAATTTAAGCCCATTGGTTCTTGTCCTATTCTCAGAGGTTAAGAACAATTTTTTCCATCTTCCCCATAGCAACCTTTCATGTACTTGAAAACTGTTATCCTGTCCCCGCTCAGTCTTCTCTTCTCCAGACTAAACAAGCCATTTTTTTCCAATCTTCCCTCATAGATCATGTTTTCTAGACCTTTAATAATTTTTGTTGCTCTTCTCTGCACTTTTTCCAATTTCTACACATCTTTACTGAAATGTGGCACCCAGAACTGGACACAGCAGTCCAGTTGATGCCTAATCAGCACAGAGTACAGTTCAAGAATTACGTCTCGTGTCTGGCTTACAACACTCCTGATAATACATCCCAGAACAATGTTTGCTTTTTTTGCAACAGTGTTACACTGTTGACTCATATTTATCTTGTGGTCCACTTTGACCTCCAGATCCCTGTCTGCAGTTCTCCTTCCTAGGCAGTACTTTCCCATTTTGTATGTGTGCAACTGATTGTTCATTCCGAAGTGGAGTACTTTGCATTTGTCCTTATTGAATTTCATCCTATTTACTTCAGACCATTTCTCCAGTCAGTCCAGATCATTTTGAATTATAATTCTATCCTTCAAAGCACTTGCAACCCCTCCCAGCTTGGTATCATCCCCAAATATTATGTCTACTCTCTATGCATTATCTAAATCACTGATGTAGATATTGAACAGAAACAGACCAAGAACTGACCCCTTCAGGATCCTACTCATTATGCCCTTCCAGTATGACTGTGAATCATTGACCAATTCTCTCTGGGAACTGTTTTCCAACCAGCTATGCACCCACCTTATACTAGCTCCATCTACGTTGCGTTTCTCTAGTTTATGAGAAGGCCATGAGACACTATCAAGAAGAAATGAATGGGACCATCAAACATTATCTCGACACAGTGACATAATTTTGAGAAGAGGGGCCTGATAGAAAATTAATGGGACTTTTCCTCCTAAGTCACTTAACTCCGACTCAGTGGGATTTTGTACTCCTTTTTCTGAATGTCTAAATATCAGGCTGCCCTTCTGGAAGTGAATGACATCCTTTATTAATGGAAAAGGGAATAAAATCAATGTTCTGTCCAATGTCAAAATTATGTTTGTCCTCATACAACTCTAGAGAGAAACTAAACTTTTCTTCCATTATCAGTTCGTGAGACAAATGCCTAAGCAAAGAGATGGACCTTGTACTAGAACCTGAGTGTCAACACAGGCAGATTCTGTGCACAGGGAAATTCAATTCCAAGGGCATTTTCCAGAGAATGCCCTTCCCCTGACCTCCCCCGTGCCACACAGAATACAAACTACTGCACTAGCTGATCTCAGCTATCTCAGTGCTGCCTTAAGAAAGAGAGAGCTGGGCGATTCAAGTAAATCGGTTTCACTCGCCATGGTCCCTGTGTTGTAACTGAGTCTGTGTGACTCAGTGCTGCAGCCAGGCAGAAATCAATGGGACTCTTCAGAGACCTACCCCTAGATAAGAGGGACACAATCTGGTCCTTTGAAATGAAAAGGATACAAAAATTAAAAAGGAATAAAAATATGAATCAACTCACCTGCCTTTTAAGCACAGACCATAAGTATGGTGAGATCGTTCTGACCCGTGATTTTCTCTTTTCTTAGTCTATCTACCTCCTTATTGATTTGTCTATCTAGTATGTCTGTCTCTGGAATACAGCATCCAAACAGATCCAATATTCTTTACCTGGAGCCCTAAAACCTAACCCCTCAAGGTGTGTTAGGTTATCAGTGGGAGTGAAGAAAAGAGCTGTTCTTTAGCTGACTCCAAGATTAGGAGATGATGCTTGAGAGTTGTTTAAATGCTTTCTTGTTCCCCCTGGGACAATCCTTGGAGTTCACTCTCTGTAACAAGCTCCTAGTTACATTGTGCTGTGTCAGCCCTTGAGTAAAGATCTATGGTGCCTAAGAATGAGAGCTATGAGACTTAGGTTATCATATGATTCCAAGTGATTTAGGTACCCAATCTCAGTGACAGTCTATTAAAAAGGCATGTGTTTAGGCTGAGATTCTCAGCTGAAGGAGTTAGATGCACAAACAGCAGCACATTTCCTCTCCCTTAGACTCCTTTGAAGGTCCTAATCTAATGAATATTTACCAGTGCAGTGGAGGAAAATGAATAGGGACTGGCCAGCCATCCTTGAAAATTCACCAATAGCTGGATACATAGGTTAAGGAATGAGAAAGGAGCCAATAGACTGTATAAGATGGCAAGAAAGAACAGGAGATGAGACAAAGGAGGGGCTTTTCTGAATACATCTGAGTAAAATTTTTCTGAATACATCTGGGTAAAAAAAACCTGAAAAATGCAGTTTGGTTGACACAATAGTATTTGTGAATTAGAAAAAAAAAGCCAAATTGTTTCATCCAGAGCAAAACAAACAAACCAAAAAAACAAGTAATGTCACAAAGCAGCACAGGACTCCTTAGTGCCTCCCCAGTACCTTTAAGCTAGTGGTTAGGGAACTCACCTGGGTCTTGGGAGATGCTCATGCAATTCCTTCTCTGTCTGATGTAGAGCAGAGATTTGAAGTTAAGTCTCTTGTCTCTCAGAAAAGTGCTTTAATCTCTGTGCTCTTGGCCTTGCTAGAAACCTACGCCTAAGTAACTATATTAACAAAAGGCTGGGAACCAAGGAAGGCCGGGCTTTGACAGAATAGCAATGCACCAGGTAGGCCCATTCCTGACTAGAGAGGACGGTGCAAAACCACACAGTTCTCTCAAGTAACTTTGTAAATACATTCTTAAGAGATGGTACAAGAGCACATTGACCCCTCATAAGATAAGATTGGCATCACAGAACAATGGGTAAGGATGTTTTTTTCTAACTAGCAGGTACCAGGGTAAGGGTGGTAACTAACAGCATCTATAGTGTAATACATAACTTTTTTGTATCAATGTATAAAAGGATAAGTCCAATGAGGGGCATCCTTGTATTGGTCAAGGGGACAAGACCCTGATGTCCCAGCTTGTCACAGAAATATATGTCTCAGTGTCCCTGTGATCTATTGTACAGGGAGCTAGTACTGTGCTTTGCTGACAATAAATCTGGCTGAGGGCCTTAGCCACCAAACCGAGCCTGTGGTCTTTCTTTAGGAATAACATCGAGGTCTGCTGAATCGGTATACTGCATTCCCTGCTCATGCAGCTGACACCAGAGATCCAAGCACTGAGCAACCTTAACAACTCTCCACAGCCTAACAACTTAGTCTATAAGGTATTTTGGGGCCGACCTTTCTCAGTATCTCTGAAGCTGTTTTGCTATGTAAAGTCAGCAGCACTTCAGCAGCAGCAGAAACACATGGCTCTAATGCAGCCATGGTGACATGTAGAATGTGTTTCTATCTTGAATGGCCCTTTGCAAGTCTTCTTCCTTTCACAAGAGTCAGCATGGGATGATTTAGGTTTCTTATATCCCACAAATTGCATCCTTCAGTCTCATTCATGGTTGCAATGGTGCTCTACTTCCTCCTACCTCAACTCTTTAAAACTTCTGTAAAAGCATACAGCCTGCTGAACATTGCACATACTCCAACCATTGCAGTCATTTTCTTCTCAACCAATGCAAGACTGCAACTTGCTGGGATCATTTAAGTATCTCTCTGTTTGTGGCAAAATCAAATCTATGGATGTCAAGGATATGTCATAACTTTTGACACTGAAAACGGTTTAATTTCCTCTCCTGAGCTGTTTTTAATGAATATGTTTCTGCTCCATATAACAGAGTTGTCATCACTACCATATTGAATACTTACCTCTTAGTTTTCACATAGACATTTTGCCTCCCAAACAGAGGGCTTTTGAAGATGCTGAAATGTCATTGGCACAAAAGCCATCAGATGTGTGACTTCTTTCAGATATAGAAACTCATTCCATCAAGCAAGTACCCAGACAAAAAAACCTATTCACCCATTCAATGTGGTTGCCATCTACATGCACCATCAGCAAGTCATGAGCCACCCCATGGCAAAAGAAATTGTCCATCCAAATTATTTGTCAAAGCATTCAGAGAAATCAGGATGAGTTCACAAATAACTCAAGGCCAACATTCACTGCTAACATTTGGTGGACTAATGCTATCCAGTAATGTGTGTCTATGCCATTTTCAAGAGATCAGAAACTGCTCCTGTCTCTTGCTCATTACCCAGCATTCAGAGCCCTACCAAAGTGCAAGCCTAAGTACCGACTTGTTGATTTCACTTTTCACTTTGATAGGCTTTGTGAAACCTCAAATGTTCGTATTGTAAGGGAACATAACCCACCCCCCCGTCTCGTTGGATAGAGCTTTGCAACTGTTTATATGGGATCTTGTCTTGCCACCAAAGCCTTTTGGAGGTTGCTATCACTAGTCGGATACTGTACCAGGGCCTTGATTGAAATAGTAAACTGTCAGTCCCTGCTGCAGAGCCCTGCCATTGATATAAGCATCTGTGATTTTAACATATAATATTGCAACAATTATATGCTTTTAGCTTTATTAGTTTACAGGCCCATGCAAGCTAAATAAATGCAAAATAAAAGCCATGGTTTTAGTTCTCAAAGAAACTTGTATTACTGTGGCACTGGGTGTGCACTGGGTGTGGAGAAACTAGATATGAGGAAAGCGGGGACAAGAGGAACGAGGAACTAGGAGGGGACAAGGGGTCCCTTGGAGGCCAGTTCAGCTATAAGCAAACATAATAGCTTTGCTTGCATAAGGTAGATCACAAAGAGGGGTCACAAGATAACCAGCTCAACACTGCCCAAAACACAGGATATCTGTTGAAATAGCTTGCTAATTTGCAATATTCTATATGGTAACGCTTTTGCAATATGTAATTGCAACCAAGGGGTCATAGAACAGTCAGCATAATTAACAATAACTGGAAATACCCCAAGCTAAACTTACAATAAATAACCTGCTGATTTGCAATATTAATTACCAAAAAAAGGCAAATATCTTGTATAATCAATATGATGTTTTGCCGTTTTAACTTTATAAGCTTGGTGAAAATTGTGAAGGGCAGAGCAGCCTACCTCTTGCGTGAGGTTACGCCGTCTCTCCCTGTATGCATACTTGTAATCTTGTTTTATCAATAAAGGTTGCCTCAGGCTGTCTGATTCAAATTAATTGGGTGGTGGTCTTTTCCACAACAGTATAAATATTCACATAGTGCCCAGTCTTGCATAAGGCTTACCCCAGTGAACAGGTAGAACAAACAAGTAATTAAAATTAAGTGAGTATGGACCACTGCCATCACTGTGAATCTGTCTGCAGGATTGGGATGATACACAGTGTTGTTTGGGCTCAAGCCTGCAGGTGGTCTAAAAGTGAAAGTCCTGCTCTCCTCAGCTGGATATCTACGTGCAGAAAGGCTATGGGGATCTGTGCATTTAGTCTAAAAACTCCAATGCATGCAGTATCATGTCTATAGAGAAGAAGAAATGCACAAAAACCAGAAGAGCTGAATGGAAAAAGCCCATATAGTCAGGTCTTTCTTTCTTTCTTTCTTTCTTTCTTTCTTTCTTTCTTCATAAGACAATGGGGGTGATTTCATGTAGCACATGATTCGACTGTGGAACTCCTTGCCACAGGGATACACTGAGAACATAAATGTAGCAAAATTCAAAAAGAGATTAGGTAATAAAAATATCCAGTGTTGTTATGATTAATTATGATAACATTACTGGAAGGGATATTAAATATCATGTCTATTGTAAGGTTCTAGAATCTTCCTTGGAACTTCTGTTCCTGGTCACTGTCAGCAATGGGATTGTGGATTTAGATGGCAGGTCTGTCTCAGTATGGCTATTTTTATGGCTCTGTAACTCAGAAAATGGTATTACAAGAAGAGAACAGTGTTCTTCAGTAGCATCCTTTCCCAGAGATCTCAAAATAAATACTTTATGTGCATTAATATATTAACCTCTGCAATACATCTGCCCATTTATTTTCCTCAAATAACAGAAGATTATTACTATCATGCACATGTTAAACATCAACCAACTACTAGTCTTTCTGCTTAAAATAAAATTAGAGAAAGTCTATGGCCCAAAGGGCTTAAATATAACAAGTAAAGAACCTGGAAATACCACTTTTTATTATTATTTATTTTATATTACAAACATCATGAATGATGTGGAAAAAGTGAATGGAAAGTGTTATTCACCCCTTCACATACCACAGAAACCAGATGAGTTCATGGAGGACAGGCCCATCAATTTTCTATTAGCCAAGTTGGTCAGGGATGTTACCTCATGTGCTGGGTGTCCCTAAACCACTGACTCCTGGAAGCTGGGATTGGACAACAGAGGTGGATCACTCGATAAATTGGCATGTTCTCTTGACTTTCTCTGAAGCATCTGGCACCAGCCACTACTGAAGACAGGATACTGGGCTAGATGGACTATTGCTGAGAACAAGTAGGGCCATTTTTACATTTTTATTAAAACTAAGTGTCTTCTCCAGAGAATGTCCTACTCCCAACCTATACCAATGCCCCCCCCACACTCTAAAAATAGAAATTACTGCTAACATTCACCAACTGTCTTAGTTGCCCTGCCTTGAGAAATAGTGAAAAAGTGAGTTGTTTGATTCAAGTAGTTGCTGGGCTGCTTATCATGGCCCCTATGCTGCAACTGACTCTGTGTGAACAGACTGCTGCTTCCCAGCAGAAGTCAATGGGAGGCTGTCATGGTTTAATTCCCCACTCTGAACCTTAGTGTCCAAAAGATGTGGTACCAGTAGGAATTCCTCTAAGCTCAATTACCAGCTTAGTACTTGTAGCGCTGCCACCAACCAGGAATTCCAGTGCCTGGTACTCTCTGGTCCCCCAAAACCTTGCCCAGGGGACCCCCCAAGACCCAGTCCCTCTGGATCTTAACACAAGGAAAGTAAACCCTTTCCCCTCACCGTTGCTTATCCCAGCTTCCCCTCCCTGGGTTACCCTGGAAGATCACTGTGTTTCAAACTCCTTGAATCTAAATACAGAGAGGAAAATTCACCTTCCCCCCTCCTTCTCTCTCCCCCTCCAGACTCTCCCTGAGAGAGAAAAGTAATCCTAACACAGAGAGAAATTAACCTTTCTCTCCCCGTCCCTCCTTTTCTCCCACCAATTCCCTGGTGGATCCAGACCCAGTTCCCTGGGGTCTTCAGCAGAATTAAAAAAAACCAGGTTCTTAAACAAGAAAAGCTTTTAATTAAAGAAGGAAAAACAGTAAAAATATCTTTGTAAATTTCAGATGGACTATGTTACAGGGTCCTTTCAGCATAGATACTGGGAATACCCTCCCAGCCTAAGTATACAACCACAAATTGAATCCTTTCAGCAAAAATACACATATTGAACTCCCCAGCCAAATACACATTTGCAAATAAAGAAAACAAACATAAGCCTAACTCACCTTATCTACCTAGTACTCACCATTCTGAACTTATAAGAGCCTGTATCGGAGAGATTGGAGAGAAACCTGGTTTGCACTTGGTCCCTCTGAGCCCCCAGAGCGAACAACAACCAAAAACTAAGAGCACACACAAAAAACTTCCCTCCCTCAAGATCTGAAAGTATCTTGTCCACTGATTGAGTCCTCTGGTCAGGTGATAGCCAGGCTCATTGATCTTGTTAACCCTTTACAGGCAAAAGAGATATAAAATACTTCTGTTTTATTAACTCCTACTATCTGTTTATGAAAGAGGCAATAGAGAGACCCATCCCGAGATGAGGAGTGGGGGGGGGTTAGAATCGGTCCTTTGAAATGGAAAGGATAAAAATATATAAAAAGAAATAAAAATTTGGATCAACTCGCCTGACTTTTTAATGTGGATCTTAAATATGGTGAGATCATTCTGACCTGTGGTTTTCGCTTTCTGTTTTCTTAGTCTGTTTATCTACCTACTTACTGATTTGTCTACTAATCTCTCTATCTACCTTTGGAATACAGCATCTAAGAAGATCCAATATTCTTTATCCAGAGCAGTGAAACTCCTCAAGATGTGTAGTAGGAATGAGCAAAGATGTTTCCTTAGCTGACACCAAGACTAAGATCTGATTCTTGAGAGCTGTTTAAAAGAGTTGGCTTGTTCCTCTGGGACAAGATCCCTGAAGTTCACTCTCTGTAACAAGCTACCAGTAACACTGTGTTGGTTCAGCCCTTAAGCACTGCTCTACCATGTGTAAGAATGAGAGCAATGAAACTTGGATTTTCAAAAGAGCCTAATGGATTTAGAAATCTGTAGTGGTGTGGGACTCACTCCTGTGGTGCCACCTGCTTGGTTGTCTCAGGGAATTAGCATTTCCAGCCTCCAGAGCACCCTCTGCAGGCCGGTGTCCTACTGCTCCTGGCCCGTGTCCCTCCCAGGACCTGGTGCCCTTTGTCTTTGGAGTGCTTCCCCTTGGCAATACCCTCGCAGTCCCAGGGTCTCCCCACCCAGTGGAACCCCCAACCCACTATCCCTACCTTGGCTCAGTCGTGGGTTATGGCCAGTCACCATCTAGCCCCTGTTCACTGGCCAGACTGCTGTGTAAAAGCCACTCCTCATAGTGTAAGGAGGGGGTTGACCTGCTGCCTTTCCCTGCAACCCAGTACCTCCAGGAGTCTTGTACAAGGCCATGCAGCCTGGGAGTTGCTGTGCCCAGAGCTTCCCAGCTCTCTGGCCTTCCCCAGCCCCGCTTCACTCCAGTACCATTTAGCACTCTGGCAGCTAGGTCCATCTCCCTTCTCAGTAGAGAAAGCCTGCCTTCTCCTGGCCCACTGCCCTCTTATAAGGGCCAGTTGGGCCCTTATTAAGCCAGCTACAGCAGGGCTGCTTTCCCAATCAGTACATAGGGGTGTGAAGTGAGAATCAGCTCTTATCACCACCATGATCACTATGTTACCACCCAGAGTGATTAGATAAATAAAAAAAAAAACTCGAAAAGGAAAATCTGCATCTGTGGTCAGTGGAAAGTCCCAGGAGAATAAACTTGGTCCCCGTGGTTTGATTTTCCATTGATATTTTCAGCAAGAGCGTGCCTGTAAGACAAATAAATAAAAATTAACACATATCATAAAAATGAATTGAAATGACATGTAGAGATCATCTCTTCAGTAGGATGATTATAAAGGGAGTCCTATTCTATCTTTTAAAATAATAAGCTGGTTGGAATTTGTGTGTTCTACAGAGACAAAATGGGCCAGATACACAACAGGACTTAGGCCCCAACTGCCACTTAAGCACCTAAATCACAGAATCGGGCCCCACAGGTATTCACAGAATCTCTGCCTAGCTGGGACTATGGGACAGTTGATGCGGGACTTGTTTCTCCCTCCTGTTGAATCTGTTCCACTGTGGTTAAATTATTAAAGAGGCATGGAGAAAGGAGACTGGATACTGGATCTCCTGCATCCAGGGTGAGGGCCCTAACCACCAGACTATAAAGTCATTGACTCACTTGCTGTTTCTCTCTGGCCTAATAACTCTTTCATCTGTCCCTAACAACAGCTGGGGATCTGGCTGCTTACTCCAGTGGCGCTATGGCTGAGTCACACCCACTGGGAATCTGGCCAATTCTATAAGTACCTCTTCATCTATTACATTTTGTATTTTTGTAGCCAGTGGTTTTGGGCCTTTCATTTCAGCGGACCCCTAAAACATTTTGAATGGAGGTGCAGATCCCTTTGCAAATCTTAGACATGGTCTACGGACCCCAGTGGTTTGTGGTCCAGAGGTTCAAAACCACTGTTGTAGAGTTAATATCTATAAATATCATTGGATTTGTCCCTATTAAAATATCTAGGATTTCTATAATAATAAAATAAAACCAAAAATAAACCTAGAAATATGGCATAGGAAATAACTAATCAAATACAGAGAATACAGGCAAATTAATAAATTTACAACTGTCATAAAGAGGGCCTCAGAAGTGCTTAGCTGTATGACAGGCTCCTCCACTGCCAAGGTGTGTGTGTGGAAGTGGGTAGCCCCAGGCGATATCATGCAACTGTCCAAACAAATCAAGAACCCAGAGATCATTTTCAGCCCAAACAGTGGAAAGGACTCATAGTACAAAACAAGAAGTGACCTAAGGTTGGATTTTGGCAAAACCGGAAGAGAGAAGTTGGAGGACATGAATGCTCTAAGACGTGAAGGAGAGAAATGACAACGCCGAGAAAGAAACAACTGAGCATAGACTCACTGGGCAACTGAGAGTTTCATAGGAAAGTGGATTTACTCAAATGGAGACTGAGAAAGCCTGAAAAGGAAGATTAGTCATGTTGATTCACACGCAAACATTTTGGTAGAAGCAATGACACAGGATCAACAGTAGTGTGGCACACTGCTGGGGTGATCAAGTGGAATCAAGGGGATAAGTAAAAATTTGACATCCAAACAAAACAGCTGCTAGTGATGCAACAAGTTTTGAATAGCAATCAAAACACAGACAGGACATCTGACAGTGTGATAAAGGAAAAGGTCTGTTATCTGTGAAGGAGGAAGTTGATAATCAAGAATACAACATGATAACATAGTAAAAATGAGAGAGAAAAAGATCATCTGGTGGTGATAAATAGCAATGACTGAGAGTGCATTCCAGCCCAAGAAATCATGAAAGATAATAGAAAGGAAATCCCCGCAGAAAGACTCCAATGTTTTACACAGAAATGACTGCATGGACAGTGGTGGAGAGAGAGCAAACCCATTAGGGTAGAAGTTGCATAAACTAATAGCATCTAGAAGGATATTAGAAAAGAGACAGAGAGCCTCAATATGAGTGCACAAGGGGAGTCCTTAAGGATTATTTACATAGAATTAATATCAGCCAACATAACTGCTCCCTGAACTGCACAATGTGTTCTGAAAAGGAAGAGACTGTGGAGCGCCTGCTGAGCCTGGTTAGGAGAGAACACACACATGAGGCCACCAAGTTCCTGCACTGGAGTCTCTGTGGAAGTACAGATTTAAACAAATCATGTGTTAACACAACCACCAAATAAAAAGCACTCGAGAATGAAGGGACTAAGATTTTATAGGATCTGGCAATTGTGATAGACTGAGCAGTGCAGAAAAAACATGCCAAATGTTAATAGATATCACCCTACCAGCAGACACAATCAAAAAGTAAAAAATAAACAAGAAGACAAGATGGCAAAGTATGAAGAACACTTCCACAAAGTAGATCAATTATGGAAAAATAGAACAAAGATGATTGCAGCAATTACTTGATCCCCAAGGGTCTGATTGAGCAGCTGAACAACACGTAAAGAGGGTAAGACATCATGGTCAATGACTTCAAGCAGACAGAGATCTCAAACACTGAGAAATCTTTAAGGAAAGTCAAAGGAAAGAGTATTTGAGCATCTAATGTAGGAATTGTGCAAAGACTTAGGGTTAAAACTCCTGAGTACCCAAACCTACAGAGTCAGTCCTGGGCAGGATTTACTGGTGACTAATGGGGATAAATTTTAGACCGTAACTTTACCCTTTTTATGCATAAAGTTCTTGTATATTGTGAAAGCTATTTGTTTTAAATAATGCCCATTATGTAATATTAAGGGACAGTAATAATGATCATAATAAATGAATGTTGCCCAGCAAACACCTCTCTAGGCATGCTGACATGAATTTAAAAAGAGGGGTCTGATTGTAAGTTAATGGGAGTTTTGCTCCTAAATCATATAACTCCTCTGAAAATGAAACCCAATGGGACTTTTGACTCAGGATCCTGCACATCTGAATATCAGGCTGTTCCTACTTAAGAGAATCTCTCCTGCCCTCATGAAATTGACATTGATTTGTAGTGGAAATGGGAAGGAAGCCAACGTTCTGACCAGTGTTAAATCTATGTTTATCTCATATGTATCCCAGAGATAAAATCAATCTTTTCCCAGTTATCAGCTAATCAGACAAATACCCAAGCAAAGAGATGGACCTTGCCTGAGTGGTAACAAAGGCACTGTGCACAGTGATGCTAAAAGCTAAGTGCCTTCTCTAGAGAATGTCCTGCCCCTAATCTACTCACCCCTCAACACACAGACTCCAGAAGCAGAAACTACTGTTATCCTGCACCAGCTGATCTCAGTTTTCTCAGTGCTGCCTGGAGAAATACACAAAGAGAGAGATGGCTGGGTTGCCAGTCATGACCCCTACACTGCTACTGACTGTGTGAGAGCAGACTGCTGTATCCAGGCAGAAATCAAAGGGACCTCTGCAGAGTGACCCATCCCTAGATAATGGGGGCAGAAACTCGGTCCATTGAAATTAAAAGGAAATAAAAGATCATAATGGAATAAAAACATGAATCAACTAACCTGCCTTTTAAGTGGATCATAAATATGGTGAGATAATAAGTTTAGGTTTAGATCAGGTGCTTTACATTCAATCTCAGGGACGATCAATAAAAGGCATGTATTTAGGCTCAGATTACCAAAGAAAAACTATGGAATTAGACATCCCCATAGCACAATCATTTCATCTTCCTTGACTCCTTTGAAGATGAGAGCCATACGTATAATTACCAGAAGAGGGGCAGTAGAGGTGAAAGCATAGGGAATTGCCAGTCATCCTTAAAACATCACCATAGGTGTAATATAGGTTAAAGAATGAGAAAGGCGCAAATAGACTGTAAGATGGCAGAAAGAATAGGAGAGGAGACCAAAGGAAAAGCTATATTGTATAGAGAGGGTGTCATTTTTCAGGACAACCAGCTGATTCATGGAAAAAATGTTGTTTTGATGACCGATACCTTTGTGAATTTGAAACAAGCTTGCCAAATAGTGTCATCCTAGACAAAGGGAGAAAAAAGGCTAAAGAGGCACAGGGGAATCTCATTTACTTCTAGTAGCTTTAACACGTTGGTTAGGGGATTATCACCTGGAACGTGGGAGCACTCGTACATGACCTATGAAGGATTAAGATTTCTCAATCCCAAAATTGCATCTTCCAATCTTATTGTCTAGTCATCCTTGTGCTCTATTTCCTTTGACCCCAACAAAAAAAAAGCTTCAGTAAAAGCATAACTTCTTCTGAAGCGAACATGTGACTCTCCATTTGTAGTCCTTTCTCAACTGATGCCGACTGCAATTTTGCTGGGATCATGTAAGTATCTCCTCATTTGTGGCAAATCAAACTAATGAAAGTGAAGATATGCTGTAACTTTTGACACTGAGAACTGCTTATCTCCTCTCCTCAGCAGTTTTAATGGATATTTTCTTCTGCATATAAGAGAGAAGTCATCACAAGATCTAAAACTTGTTTCTCAGTTGTCACATAGACATCCTGCTACCCAAACAAGGGCCTTTGAATGATACGGAAATGCCATTGACACAAGACCCATCAGAACTGTAACTTCTTCAGATATAGGCCCTCCTGCTGTCATCTGACTACCCAGATAAATAAAATTATTCACCCATGCAATATTGTTCTCAGTTACATGCTCCATCGGCAGGTCATGAATAACCCCGGGCAAAAGAAATCACATATGCAAATTATTTGTCATAGCATTCAGTGAAATCAGAATGAGTTCACAAATAACTCAATGTTACAAAACAAGGCCAACATTCACAGCTAACATTTGATTGACTAATGAAAACCACTGACATGGATCTAAGCTTTTTTCAAGAGATCAGATACAGCTCCCTACATTTCTGAACATTTCTGAATAGTATACATTTTTATCTATTGTATAATGTGTTACATCATGATAGACTATCAGCATTACTTCTCTTTATACTTCTCAGTGTATCGTTTATCATTCCATCAGCATCTCTCTCTCTCTCTTTCTCTCTCTCTCTGACAAGTTGGACCAGTTTTATTAGTGAAAAAGACAAGCTTTTGAGCTACATGAAGTTCTTTTTCCGGTCACTGTTCAATGGGTAGAACATCCCCTGTGGGGCAGAGACTCCATATCTTGTGGACATGAAGTGAGCCAGCACTATATGGAAAATAAACCTGCATCAGAAGGACATTGTTTTCTCTAGGAAAGGGAGCATGGGGCTGGGAGCCATGAACCGGATGGAGATTCTCAGGATCTGCTGAGTGGGGTTTGCACCTTACTCGGGGCTGAATGTGCAATGATTGGTAAAGTTCAGGAGAACTGCACCTGTGTTCCCCCTCTATGGTCCCGTGAGGCCACCCAGTCTCAAGTTTCCTGCTCCCAGCCATTATCTCTCTTGGGTGGAGACCTGCTTGCTCTTCCTTCTGAGAAGGCTTTTCCCAGGCTGATCAGTTACCTGCCTTCATTGTGTTATTCCAAGCAAAAGATACTCTGCCTAACAGCAGCTTCACTTCTCTTCTCAGAGACACTACACAGTGTAAATGCTGTGTTTGTAAGTTACCACATGGCTCTTTCTAAGCAAGCATATTTTAGTCTTATGGCAAATCGCCACACATTAAAATATATTAAAAATAATAAACGAAACCTATACAACAAGCTTACCAGAGATCACCCCGACTTCAGCGTGGGCTTTGGTAAGAGCTGTCTTTCAACCCCACTCAGGGATTTTCCTGTGGCTTTATGTTCTTCACACCCGTACCTCAGAACAAGAACAATGCCTGACTCTGAGTGTGACTCATTTATTGAGTTTGTCTCTTTGAAGAGTCCTTCCATATGTAATCAGCCAGACAATCTCTCCCGAAGTGCAGCCTCAAAAGAAGGGTTTACAAGATCATCATTTGCATAGGGCCGGACCTAGACTAAATGGCACCCCAGGCGAGAAGTGCCTTTAGTGCCCCCCTACATTTGTTAAACTTTTGAATATATTATTTTTTATCGCATTTGTAGCCCATTTCATGACTTTGGTGCATGATTTGTGTGCATGATTTATCCCTGTCATATAAAAGATCAATTTGCACACTAGACGTTGTAAATCTGTATTTTGTTGCTAACAACAAAACAATACCCTGAGTGCTGCGCCCCCCAAACCCTGGGTCATGTGCCCCTAAATCTGGGCATGCATTTGCATTCCCTTCCCCTATACAAAATGTCCAAGGACAACCATTTCACTCATAGTATCCCCAATAGTGCTTTGAAGATCCTAATAGCTCCCAGAGATTTCATTGTTCATGACTTCCTCTTGAAGAATCTCCATGCAGTCCTACAACAGTACATAAACATTTGCATTTTTAATACAACAAAGTCCAAAGATGTTAGACTTAATTCAGCAAGGTTTTTCCAGGATATTGTCATTTCTGTCACAATGACAATCTTGCAATATAGTGTCTGAACCCCTGGCTGCACTTACTCAACTCAAATCTTCTAGCCTTGCTCCCATCTATATGTGGTTTGGTCTTCAAGTTCTTCCTATGCTTTCTAGTCCATCTTGTATATATTTCCTCTGAAACCCAGAAGCTTACTAAATTCTTTACTATGTAATCCATCCATCTAATTTTGGGTCTTCCAACATTTCTCTTACCCTGCACTTCTCCATTTAACTCCCTCTTTCCTATATGTTCTCCTGATTTTCTTTCTGCATAGCCAAACCATCTAAAGCTGGATTCCCTCAGCTTTTTCTTCATAATTGGTATCACTTTCACACTTCCCTAGTTTGTTCTGAACATGGGCCATCTTTGTAACTCCAACCACCCATTTAAAATTTTCATTTCCACTGTATTCAAGATTTCCTCCTGTTTCTTCCTCAGTGCCCAGAATTCAAAGCCCTGCAAAAATGCAGATCTAATTACCATCCAGTGCATAGGATGAACACATGAATAATTATATATCAGTTAAGTGTGACTATTGACCACTACCATGATTCACAATCTGTCTGCAGGATTGGGATCATACACAATCCTGATTGGGCTCAATCCCTCAGGAAGTCAAAAAGAGGAAGTTCTGTTAGCGTCCATTTATATTAGGTTGTAGGGATACAACCATTTAGTTTAAATACTCAAGTTCATGCAATATCATGTCTATAGGGAAGAAGAGATGCACGAAAACATTACAGATGAATGAAAAAGCCCATTCAGCAAAGATATACTTTCCTTCTTTCCATAGGATTCAAATAAGGTGAGGCTGTCTGTTTGGTGAACCACTGTTGGGAGTATGTTCTATGGACATATAAGACACAAAAATAAACTGTGGAACTCCTTGCACAGGGAGATATAGAGACCAGAAATGTAGGAAGAATCAGTAAGGGATTGTAGAAGAATACCCAGAGCTATCATAAATCTTTATGATAAGATTTTTGGAAGGAATATTAAATATCAAGCTTCAGGCCTTAATCCAAACTCCAACAATTAGAGACTCTGCTATAGGGGACAGATTATCCCACATCTGTGTACTGTCAGGTTATTGACTCTTCCTCTGAACAGATGGTTCTGGTCACTGCCAGAAAGAGGATTCGAGACTAGATGGCATGTCTCACTCAATATGGCAATTCTTATGTTCCCTGATACAGACAATGGCAGTATAAGAAGTGAGCAATTTTCTTCAGCAGCTTCCTTTATCCAAAGATCTCAAAGAACGTCATGTGTATCATCATACGTTCTATTAATTTAGATGGAATATGTGGCCTCAAATATGTTAACATAACCCAGTCACTGTCCAGCATTAAACAGTGTTAAACAAGCTTCAAAATTTGGTATACAGAGAGCTCAGCCTACTTGTTACCATGGCAAACACACCATTAAACATCCTTTTTAGCTTTTATTAAAGACACAATAGAAGGAGAAACAATTAAAACCTTTGAAAAGGAAAGTGTTAAATAAGACTTTCATTTTAACATCATCTGTTATTCCCCCCGCTTTAGCTGAAGCAAGTTTTCTGAAGGAAAAAAAATCTTGTTTGTCAGACTTTTAGATGGCATTAAAGATGGTAATGACTGTTCTTTTTGGGGAAAGAGAAGAAGTTCGTAGTGCTGGGCGGGAGCTATCATTGTTGTTCTTGTTTAAGTCCGATCCCATTTCCTAGAAGACAAAACAAGAGAAACACACACACACAACGGGAGAGAAAGGAACAGCAAATATAGAAAATGCAGCTTCAGTCTCTGGGGTTGACTCTCATTTGCAATCTCATGGCTGGAGAAACACAGGCACTGCCCACAGTCTTCTTAGCCATTTAGAGACCTGGCAACCTTGTACCAGCATCCAGCTGTTTAGGGCTGTCATAAACAGATAAGTAAGAGTTAATAGAACAGAAGTACTTCATATCTCTTTTGCCTGTAAAGGGTTAACAAGATCAGTGAGCCTGGCTGTCACCTGACCAGAGGACCAATCAGGGGACAGGATACTTTCAAATCTTGAGGGAGAGAAGCTTTTTTATGTGTGCTGTTAGATTTTGGTGGTTGTTCACTCTGGGGGCTCAGAGGGATCAGACGTGCAACCAGGTTTCTCTCCAATCTCTTTGATACAGTCTCTTATATGTCCAGAATAGTGAGTACTAGGTAGATAAGCGAGTTAGGCTTATGTTTGTTTTCTTTATTTGCAAATGTGTATTTGGCTGGAAGGAGTGCAAATTTGTATTTTGCTGAAAGGATTTTAATTTGTACTTGTATACTTAGGCTGGGAGGGTATTCCCAGTGTCTGTAACTGAAAGACCCTGTAACATATTCCATATTAAATTTACAAAGATCATTCTTACTGTTTTTCCCTCTTTAATTAAAAGCTTTTCTTGTTTAAGAACCTGATGGGTTTTTTTTTTATTCTGATGAGACCCCAGGGGACTGGGTCTGGATTCACCAGGGAATTGATGGGGAGAAAGGAGGGAAGGGGAGAGAAAGGTTAATTTCTCTCTGTGTTAGGATTACTCTCTCTCTCAGGGAGAGTCTGAGTGGGGGAGAGAGAAGGAGAGGGGAAGGTGAATTTTCCTCTCTGTTTTAAGATTCAAGGAGTTTGAATCACAGTAATCTTCCAGGGTAACTCATGGAGGGGAAGCCTGGGAGAGGCAACGGTGAGGGAAAGGGTTTACTTTCCTTGTGTTAAGATCTAGAGGGACTGGGTCTTGAGAGTGCCCGGGCAAGGTTTTGGGGGGACCAGAGTGTACCAGGCACTGGAATTCCTGGTTGGTGAAAGCGCTACAAGTACTAAGCTGGTAGTTGAGCTTAAAGGAATTCATGCTGGTACTCCATCTTTGGACGCTAAGGTTCAGAGTGGCGGTTTATACCATGACAAGGGCATTACTTTCAGTGGCCTCTTTCTGGTCACAGGGTCACAGCAGTTCTGCTAAGTATATAGCCTTGTTCTGCTAAGCCATTAGACATAAGGGAAAAGGGGAGGGGTAGGAAACAGAAGAAATAAAGTGGTGAAGAAAAAGGAGGCAGGTGAAGGGGAGGAAGATAGAGTAAGAGAAAGTCTCACATTTCAGGTGGTATTTGAGATTTAGCTGGAGGCAGTGGTGGTGTCATCTTCCTCCCCCTCTCTGGACCAGTCTGGTCAGGACATCTCTCAGGATTAGGATGAAGAAGTTCTGGGGCCTCAGGAAATGGTTGGGGTGTCAGTCATTATGCTGACTCTCACTCCAGTAGCCAACTTTTCTACAAAAAGTCTCTTTCTTTAAGAACCCTTAAAGGGACTTCTGGGTGCAATAGCCCATCCCCTCATTACTTTGCTCACCAGTTAGGACTAGTTTGATACACTGATTTTGGTTCACTGATTTTTCGGTCTCACACTTTTTTATGAAGCATGATACCTGTAAGTTCTATCAGGAGACCTTTCCTTTGGACGAATTCAGTTTTTCTTTCTCCCTCCCTTTAGTGATTTTTTCCCACCACCATTTGCTATTATAGGTTACTGTGACATCTTATGAACTGTCACATACTTTTTACACTTGAGCTCACAATGAGTACATTTGTAGGCTGAATTACTACAACAATCTGCAGTCCATCTGTGAGGTTCTTTTCCCCAAATTACAGAAGGTTATTACCATCAATCATCTGTTAAACACCAACAAAATACTAGTAGGTGTGATTAAAATGAAATAAAAGAGTTTCTATAACCCAGAGAGCCTTAAATATAATAGACTGAGACACTGGAGAAGCCACATTTTTATTATCTATATATAAATATATAATCTGGCCTAGGTCAAACTAGGGGATCACAGTGGTCCCTTCTGGCCTTTTAAGTTATGAAATCACTTCCTTGTTATGCTTGGTAGTGTACAAATATTAGGAATACAGAAATTTCCATCACACAGGAAGCTCCATATTTTGACATTTCATTTAATCTCAACAGGGGCCAAAAAGATGAAATCTCTTGCAGAATATCTAAACAGATGCAGAAATGTCTAAACATTTCATTTAAAAATGTGACTGTAACAAAACATTTCCTCTTGAAGTGTCCATTTCAATGAAATCTTTCATGTTGAATGAATATTCTTATTTACAATGAGCTGGAGATGAGTCAATTTAAGTGAAAATATCAATTCAAAATGCATGTTCTCTTTTCAATTGGACATTTTGAAACAAAAAACTTTCATTTCATTATGAGATGTCAAATTGAAATGGAATCTTCCCCCTTGCAACAAATAAATAAATAAATATTTTTCTTCCAAATTCACATTCAAACAACATTTTCAGATTTTGTTTTCCAAACGTGGGAAAAACTAGACAGTAGAAAGGGAGATATAGGCAACTAAGAATGAGATTTTAAAACATGATAGAGGGTTCCTTAGCCAATGGGAAAGGCCAAGCAGAGGGTTGTATTCTAAATCCCGCAGCTGTCACAGTTCAGTTCTTATCTTCTCAGTGGGAGCACACCTCCTTCACCTTGGGAGTCTCAGCTGAGAAGTCTCTAACCCCACCTAAGGTGGCAAGAAACCATGGTGAGAGAGGGGAGAGAAGAAGGAGGAATTAGGTGGAGAAAACCCCTCAGCTTTTATCCTAGCAGTTAGGGCTGTAGCAGACCCTCTTCAAATGCTTGGTAAGGAGAAAGGTTTTAAAAAGGGATCTGCTTCCTCCCATGTGGGTGCCCTAACCACTGCGATATGTAATACCTGATCTATGTCTCAATCTCTCCTAGTAGAGCATTAATTCCTTTGTGCATCTTGGCCCAGCTAGGGATCACACTCATTATTAATTATTGTTGGAGACAGAGATATTAATATGGAGGAATCCTATAAAATACTACAGATATTAAATAGGGTTTTCAACAAAATACTCTGGAAGAACTACAGAATGCAATAGACAAAGATGTTCTTTTCATAGAACTGGCCAGATCCTCAAGTGATATAAATTGGCTATAGCTCCATTGAAGACAGTGGGTCAGATTGAAAGAGATATTGGCCCAAAGAGAGAAAGAGAGCACATTAATGGCTCTAGATCCTGGTGATTCTATCACTCACCCTAGATGGAGACCCAGGATCTCGTTCTCTTGGCTCAGTGCCTCTTCTACCCAGTGGGGATATGGCCTGCTGAGTTTAATGGAGCCGCATTGATTCAGACCAGCTGAGGCTTTGGCTCAAACTGTCAGATGCCAGTGCTAGATGCCAAACACAAGTTATCCACAATTCTATGCTCTTTGTTTTGGTTGTTTGTTTGTTTTTAAATAAGATCGACACTACTTGAAAAATTTGTATTCCCCCAACATTTTCCCTATAGCTGTTATCACATCCTTGTTTTTCAGGCTGTAGATGATGGGGTTTAACATGGGAGTCAAGATGCTGTACTGGATGGAGAACATTTCATCCAGAACCATAGATGAGACTGAGTTGGGTTTGGTGTATAGGAAAAAAGCTGTCAAGTACAACAAACCAACCACAATAAGGTGGGAGCTGCAGGTGGAGAACGCTTTACGCCTGCCTTCTGCAGAGCGTATCCTCAGGATGGTGGAGATGATATGAATGTAGGAGATCAGGGTGAAGAGAAAGGAGCTTGATCCAAGTATGACAACAGAAGTAAAAAGCATTACTTGATTGGTGAGGGTCTCAGTGCAGGACAGATGTAATACACTAGAGAGCTCACAGCTGAAATGGTTGATTTGATTGGGCTCACAGAAATCCAGCTTGAGGGCAAAAACAGTGTTAAATAGGGCATCTATGAAGCCTATCGCCCATGCACCACTCACCAGCTGAAAACAGATCCCTTTGCTCATTGTATCCATGTAATGTAATGGGTCACAGATGGCAGCGTAGCGGTCATAAGCCATTGCTGAGAGAATATAACCTTCTGTAACAGCTAGCAGGAAAATGAAGAATATCTGTGTAATGCAGCTATTGACAGAAATGGTTTTGTGCTCTGCTAAGAAATGCATCAACATCTTAGGGACAATGGCTGAGGAATAGCAGATATCAACAAAGGTTAAATGAGACAGGAAGAAGTACATTGGGGTGTGAAGGTGAGGATCAGCCCTTATCACCAGCATGATCACCATATTTGCCAAAAGCGTGATTAGGTAGACAACTGAAAACACCAGGAAGAGGAAAATTTGCATCTGTGGGTCATTGGAAAGTCCCAGGATAATAAATTCAGTCACTTCAGTTTGATTTCCCATGGATCCTTACTCAGGAAAACAGACCTGTCAGACTGGAAAAAATAAAATTAACACACAAGTAAATTGAAATGTCCTGTGGAGATCATCTGATCAGTAGGATGAATGTAAAGAGGCCCACTACATCCTATAAAATGTGTTTAAAATAGACAAAAATGGGCTAGATGCAGAAAAGGACTTTGGTGCCAAACTACCACTTTAGTCCCCTAAATCCCAGGATCAGTCCCCACTAGTACTCACAGAAACTCCGCTCAATTCTAAAAATATTGTACAGAAACTACAGAATATGATATCTGTAGTATCTCATTGGATTGATCCCTATTAAAATCTCTAGAATTCCAGAAGAAGAGGAAGAAATCTGTGAGGTCTAGAAATTCTTGGTTTTCTAGCCAACAGAATATATAGCCTGTCAACCCAAACCAGTATGGAAAATATGGCATTCATAATAATTATCAATTACCTCTAAAGTGGGCCTCAGAAGACCATATCTGGAAGACGGCGTCCTCCCCAGCATAGTGTTTTGTGTGGAGGTGGACAACCTCATGAATCATGCAACTGTCCAAACAACCAGAGGTCATTTGTGACAACAGAGTGAAAAGGATTCGTCTTATAAACCAAGAGGCGATCTGCGGTTGTTTTTTGACAAAACCAGAAGAGAGAGCCTGGAGCAAACAAATGCTCCAACACTGGAAGGAGAGAAACGACAACACTGAGAAAGAAATGACCGAACATAGACTCACTGCACAACTGAGAGCTTCATTCCAAAGAGGAGAATTTACACAAATGAAGATTGAAAGCCTGAAAACAGAGATTAGTTATGTAGAACTATGTACAAATGTTTTGGTGGGAGCAGTGACATAGGATAAACAGAAGCCATAAATGGAAGTAAATGTGAGGACAAATATGAGTGAAAAAGCACCTGAAGAAAGTACAGAAAATCTGAAGGATTTGTTGATCAAGATCATGCAGAGCCTAAGAGACTTTGAGCATCAGCCCTACCAACTGTGAAATTTGTAGACCATCACACACTGGAAAATACAATGAAAGCACTTAATGAAATGGTCAAGGAAACTGGAGAAGAAACAACAAGAATTAGCCAGTACAATTACATAATTTATGCTACAGTTACAGTAGCAGTTCTTTGGTTTAGCATCAAGCCATCTGAACATATGAACCATTGGAAAACTTCCTATCTTCAAGAATCTCCATGAATGTTAAAAAAGAAGAGTATGGTTTTATACTGAGATACCAGCCTACTGGATTAATATGAGAAAAATCATTTGAAGAGAAAAAAGCAGCAAACAGCCTTGGAGATGAAATATGTGAGAGCTTTGAAGTAACAATGCAGCTGATCGCTTAGTGTCATGGACTTGAAAGATTTCAGCACAAAGTTATTAGTATCAAGAGAACAGCCACTTCACCAGAGACCGTAGGAGATTCTTTCATCTGATTGATACTGAAAAAAAGAATAGGCAAAAATAGAGAGCCAATAAATGATGTTGGAGAGTTACACTGTTTCTGGAAGGAAATATGGTCTCAGACTGTACAACATAAGCAGACAGCGAACTGGATTAGAAATGAAAGAAAACGTTCACAAAACACACCACAGAGGAATACACAGAAAGACCACAGAAAGAAATGAGGTACTAAGATAAAGGAAGAAATGGAAATCAGCTGGACCAGATAGGATACATGGATTCTGGCCAAAACACCTTACAATACTCCATAATTGTTTATTTGAACAACTTAATAAATGTTTGAAGAATGGATTTCCAAGATGGATGGTGACAGGGACAATTCTTCTCATTCAGCAGAAAAAAAAAAAGAAAGAAGCAGGTTGCAGTGATCCTATGAATTACAGACTGACCACATGTTTACCAACTATATGGAAACTTCTAACAATAATTCTGTCAAAGAAGATCTGGGATAAGGCTAGCTCACACATGGAATACTGGTTCCTGACCAAAAAGGCAGCACAGTAAACCTGAAAGGAACAAAATTCCACCTCTGGCTAAACGGGAGGATCACAGAAGATGCAAAACAAAGAAGGAAAAAAGTTAGTGATTGTGTGGGCAGACTACCAGAGAGCATCCAACAGTGTCTCACAATCAGGGATCACTGATACACTGAAAATGTCCAAGATTCATCCACAGATCATTTCCTTTCTGCAGCAATCTATGTTTTACTGGAGTACTCGACTCTACCAGGAAGAGATTCATTGACGTGGTTCAAATTAAAAGAGAAATCTTTCAAGAGGATTCCTTAACATCAGTGCTGTTTGTGGTAACCATGCTGCCACTGACATGGATGCTTGTCGAGATAACCACAATTTAACATATCAGCAAAGAGCAACGATCAGTTAACAATTTGTTAGTCATCAACAATCTGAAACTACATGAACAGTCACAAAAAGGAGCTACAGAGATCGATGATGTGTGGAAAAGTTTGGTGAAGATATAAAGCTATGCGTTGGCTTGGCTAACTGTGTGTCAGCATCTCTAAAGATGGTCAGACTGGTACAATCTGATAACATACAAATTAATGAAGGAACTATCCAGGATATCTCAGCATGACCCCTACAAATATCTTGAATCAGGGAACTGTCAGAGCTACAAAAAAAACCGAAAGAAAAATTGAGGAAAGAATATTACAGATGTACAAGAACTACTCTATGGACAAAACTCAAGTCTAAGAATTTGATCTGAGCCATTAATATGTGGGTAATGCTGGTAGTACAGAATGTTGCTGGAGTGATCAAGTGGAATGAAGAGGAGAAGGAAAAAAATTGACATCCAAAGAAGACAGACAGCTGCTGATGATGCATAAAGTATTAGTTAGCAATCAAGTCATAGACAGGATGTACATCCAGTGATGTGATGAAGGAAAACCTCTGCTATCTCTGGAGGAAGCAATTGATAATGAAGACTATAATATCAAAATATACGAGGAGTCAACCAATATAAAGAGTGTCTGTTAATGATAACAAGCAATGACTAAGCTGAACGCAAGCTAAGAAAGAATGAAAGAAAAGAGAAAGCAAACTGCCAAAAAAAATCTGATAGATTTACATGGAGATCAATACACGGACAGTGGTGGACAGAGATCAAACCTATTGGTGACAGAAGATTGACAAACTCGTGACTTGTAGAAGGATCCCTCAACAAAGGAAACAGAGCCTCATTATGAGTGGACAAGAAAATTCCTTAAGGGCCTTAATTATTTAAGAAGTAAAATTGACCAACAACTGTTCCCCGAGCTGCAGAATGTGTTCTGAAAAGGAAGAGATGATGGAGCATGTGTTGAGCAACCACTAGAGCCTATCTGGGAGAGAATATATGAACAGACACAGTGAGGTTGCCAAGTGTCCATGTGCGCCACAATCTATGTGCTCTAGAGAATGAAGAGGTTAAGATTTATGGGCTCTGGCAATTGTCACAGACTGAATGGTGCGGTCAGGCATAGTTGTAGAAAAGAAAACAAACAAGCCCATGTTAATTGATGTTGCCGTGCCAGCAGACAGAAACATAACAAAAAAACAAACAAAACAAAAAACAAGGAGAGAGAATGACGATGTATGAAGAATGTTGCCTTGAAGGGAAGCAATTATGGAAAACAAAGACAATCCCAGCAGTAATTGAAGCACATGGTACAATCCCTAAGGATAAAAAATTTTAGGACTGCAAGACATCATGGTCAGTGACTTCCAGCAGACAGCTCTCTTAGGCACTGTGAGAATATGCAGGAAAGTCAAATGACAATGACAATGAATGAACTTGAGTACTAAAATACAAAGGAATTCTGTAAAGCTTTTAACAAAACTCCTGACCACACAAACCTAGAGAGTTCCGTCAGCCAGGATTTATTGGTGACTCATGGGGACACATTTTAGACAGCAGCTTTCTTCTTTTTAAGCTTAAAGATTTAATATGTTGAGAAAGCTATTTCTTTTTTAAAATAAATCCATCTTGTGTAATACTGAGGGACATTAATAATGATCATAATAAATGAATGTCCCCAGAAAACACTCCAGGCACGCTGACATGATTTGAAAATAAGGGGTCTGGCTGAAAATTAACAGGACTTTCATGTCTAAAAATCACTTTAAAGTTCCTTGGAAAATCTGATCTAGTGAGACTTTAGACTCAGTGTCCTGAACATCTGAATATCAAGCTGCTCATACATAAGAGAATCTCTCCTGCCCTCTTGGAAGTGAGTGGCTATTATTACGTTGATTTTTAGTGGCAATGGGAACAAAGCCAGCATTCTGTCCAACGTCATATCTATGTTTAATCCTGTATGTCTCCCGAGAGAGAAATTAAATCCTTTCCCCAGCAGCTAATCAGACAAATGCCCAAGCGAAGAGATCTTGTCCTGAATGTCTAGACTAGAACCTGAATGTCAACATAGTTAAATTCTGTGCAGAGTGAATTCCAAAGCTAAACTCCTTCTCCAGAGAATGTCCATCACACACACACACACCTCATTTATCTCAGTGCTGTCCTGCATGAGAGAGAGAGAGCTCGGTGATTCAAATAGTAGCTGGGTTGCCAGCCATGGCCCCTGTGCTGTAACTGACTCTATGTGATCAGCCTGCTGCATCTAGGCAGAAGTCAATGGGACTCCACAGAGAGACCCACTCCTAGATAAGTGGGGCAGAATCTGGTCCTTTTAAATTGAAAGAATAAAGAGATTAAAAAGGACTCAAATTATGAATCGACTCACCTGCCTATTAAACATGGATCATAAATATGGTGAGATCCTTCTGACCTGTGGTTTTCTCTTTCTGTTTTCTGTATCTACCTACCTACTTATTGATTTGGTTATCTAGTCTGTCTATCAGTGTCTGGAATACAGCATCTCAAGACATCCATTAGTTCTATGGACGTGGCCCTTGGGCCTTTCACTCAGAGGAGTGAAAGCACTGAAGGTGTGCAGGGTTATTTGTGGGAGTGGAGCAAACACCTTTCCTGAGCTGACTCCAAGACTAAAAGCTAATTTCCTGAGAACTATTTAAATACTGTTATGTTCCCCCTGGGAAAGTTCCCTGAAGTTCAATCTCTGTAACAAGCTCCCAGTAACACTGGGTTGGGTCAGTAATTAAGCAATGCTCTGTAGTGCATAAAAATAAGAGTAATTAGGCTTGGATTATCAAAGGATTTAGGTACCCAATCTCAGCAACAGTCAAAATAGACTCCTATTTTCAAACAGTCTAAGGAGCTAGACATCCAAATAGCAAATCATTTCATCTCCCCTACACTCCTTTGAAGCTCCAACCATAATATATAATTACCACAAGACGATAACATAGACAGATAGCCTGAAACTTACCTAATAAATGGACACAGGCTAGGGAATGGGGAAAAGAAGTAAATAGACTATATGATGACAGTAAACAGCTGTTGAAACAGAGGAGATAAATTGTACATTTTTTAGATGAATCATTTATTCACCAAAAAGGAAGTTTTGGTCAACTCCAAATTATTCATGGTTTTATCAGTAAATTTACTGAATTGTTTCAACCAGAAAAAATAAATATTGGGCTAAATTCACAAAATAGCAGGAGGAAGCGGAGTCCTTCTGCTGCTGCTTTTCTTGTAACTTCAGTCCATTGGCTAGGTCACTCTCCTTGCATGTGGGGGATCATGGTTCTCTTCCCATGGCTACCTGTTTGGGGGGCAGGGATCTTCCATCTCTGAGGAAAATACCTTAATTTCTGGGCTATAAGGTATTCTGGAGAATCGAAGCTGTTCCATACTGTATAAATAATTTAATAAAATACTCAATGGATCACAGAGTTGAACCTACCAAAGAAGTCCCCTAACACTGAGCTTCAGTGTAATTTTCCTCAAGCTTTCTAGCCCAATGACAGCTTCGATAGGAAATCTTGAGAAAACTCCACTCCAGTGTACCTATATACTGGTGGTTAGAGCCTTCAGCTCGGAGGTAGAAGTTTCGTTCCCTGATCTACAGGTGGTAGAATGAGGACGTGAACCCACATCTTCCAGAACACCAGTAATTAACACTGGGCAATGGTTGGAAGAAGGAGCACCACCTCCTCTTTCAGACATTTTGGTCAACCAAGACCCATTGACTTGTGCTCTACATAATTCAGGTGCTTCTGGCAATGCCACTTGCAGTTTCCATTTCATGAGGGAAAATGCCGTAGTTTGTTGTATTGGGGAAACACTCATGGTGCTCTCAGGCAACTTGACTTCATTTTTCTTTGTTTTGTTGTTTGCCTTAAGGTCCTCCTGAGAAGAGTGTGATTGTGATTTGTGTGTGTAAAGTAATGGAGGCTGGGATTTTTCAAAAGAGCCAATGGGATTTAGGCACACAACTTGCATTGAAATGCAAATTTCACTCAGTCAGTGGAAGTTTTACAGGGAATAAGGCCTGAGTAAAAAGTGAGATCAAACCTAAGGATTTCGGTATTAAAAAGTACACTGGATAGGAATCTTGTTCATGAAGACTCATCAGTCAAGGAAGAGACCAGTATCTATAGTCCAGCACAGCTGATCTCAAACAGTGATTCATTGTCCTCCAAAGCTCCATGGGCCAGATTTTTAAAAGGAGTTTAGGTGACTGAAGACACAGATAATTACCTACAAGTGTCTAGCTCCCATTGATTTCAAAGGGAGTTAAGTGCCTGGATGCTTTTGAAAATCCCAGTAGGCATCAATCTTTATAAATCTGGCTCTATGGTACTCTTCCTTCTGGTCCGGAGAGAGGAATATTTTGAAAACCAAGAATTGGGGAGACTGAAGTATTTGAAGAAGTCTCTCCCTCTCCCAAAGTGGAGATGAAAAAAAGTTGGAAGACAACTAGCCTATAAGTTAGAAGGCTCAGGGGGATGAAGGCATGATTCTATTTGAGAAAACTTTACAAGGAGAAATGCAAAGAAATTAAGGAGAATATTTAAAGTCTGAGTCTAAGAGAGACCAGTTGGATGTGGTCTTATATTTTAAATGGAACTTAAGGGAGTTAGGTACTCAAATCCCATTGACTGTCAACTAACTCCTTTAGGCTTCTTGAAAAATCACAGCCAGTGTATATGTAGGTAAACTGGTAGATATCAACAGGGTGAGGGGAAGGTAGCTTGGCCTACCAGGAGGATATAAAACGGGGTAAGTTAAAGTAGGCTGCTACCTTTTTTAATGTTCACCTTTTACAGAACCCCTTCAGTGTGCCAGACCCCCACAGGGTCCCACTTTTCTTTAAGTCCTTGTGGCCTTTCACACCATGAGCTCTGCACAGCGAGTCCAGTTGAGAGAGACTCCTGGTCACACAGTGTTACACTCTTCAGGGACCCATGCACCTCAGCAAACATTCACAGTGACACCAGGAAGCCTTTTCAACTGGAACACAGCACCGGGGAATCCTTGTGTTGGCATAGAGAAGCATAGCTAGCAGTCCATCCTGGCTAAGCCAGTGCTCCACCCAGCCAAGATACCATGGAATCCATTCCTCTCTCTCTCTCTCTTTCTGTCAGTGCTAGGTGAGGGCTGCTGAGCCGCCCTTAACCCAGCCACCTGACACTTCTTGGCCCATCCTCCTCCTCCTGCAGACCCATGCTGATTTCACATGTCCCGCCTGCCCAGAGTTGCTCATGGGCAGGTGTAAATTGTTCAGTCCTTGGGGATCTCATTGTCTTTCTGGATCCTCCACTGAAATAGGTCAGTTCCAGATGTTCCTTAATGACCTCTCCCTCCAAGACAGTGACTACAGTTAAGCCCCAAGAGCCTTTTAACCCTTTTACATCCACTTGGTAGCAATGCCTAAGCAAGTAAGTCACTGCCATGCATGTCATTTATCAAACTATTACAGAAAACCTTCTCTTCATCACATACAATTCTGACTACACCTCACAGAATGCACACAGATCACTCTACACAATCTGACCACTCCCCAGTGATATTTGAAAGACTATCAATGTCAGGATCTCAACAAGGGCAGTCAGGGCCAAAGGTCAGAGCAGGGGCAAACCTGAGGCTAGGAATAGCCAAGGAGTTTGTGGTCAGTTCCAGGCTCTGGTCAGTACCGAGTATTAAAATCCAAGTCAGGTTTCAGGGTCCGAGTCAGGAGATAAAGTCCAAGGTCAAGACAGAAGTTCAAGAGCATAAAACAAGAACAGTCATAACAGCTACAGAGATCCACATTGTTGTTTGGACGCTTCCTGGAGCGCCCCTTGGGTTTACGTAGGGCAGGGAGCCAATGAGGACTCATGGGGCTGCTGTCTGTCAAACCCTGGAGATGGAACTTCCTATGATCTGTGTAGACAGAAGGTCATGGGAAGTGGAGTGCAAGCTGGTTATAGCTGCTGTTGGGAGGACCCCTGGAGCTATTAACTGCCTGGTAGCTCTGCAGATCTGGGTTCTGGACCTCTGGGGGTTTACATTCAAATAAAAAGAACTAGTAGACTTGTTCTAGCTTAGGGTTTTAAAGTCAATTGGAGAATTAATAGGATTTAGGCACCTAGCTCCCTTCCAAACCTTTAAAATCCCAAACTTGAGATCTCTAACAACCAGGGTAAATCTTCATTGCCAGGGCCGGATCTAGGTTTTTTGCCAAACCAAGCAAAAAAAAATTTGGCTTCCCCCCACCCCAGCCCTGGGCTCCCCCCCACATACTCCCCTGCTGCCCCAGCCCTAGCCTCTCCCACGCAACCTGCACCCTCCTGCTGTCCCAACCCTGGGTCACTGGTAACTCGCTCCCAGGGTGGGTCATTCAGCAGGAATTTTGGATGTGCACAGAACACAGACAGGACTGGTTCCCGTATGGTAACAGGACTGCAGTAAAGGGGAACAATTTTCAGCTTGTGTGATTGGAGGATATCTGGATGCATATTATAAGACTGCCCTGCATAAATGAGGAAAAGTTGAGATGCCTTTATTATTCTTTTGTTCCACTCTTTGTTTCTATGGGGAATTTTCCAATGCAATATCACTGTCTTCCTTTTAAACAAATAGATATATATTCTAAAAAAGGCAATAGCTGTTGAAAATAGCAATTCCACTCCTAAAAACCACTGGGAAACATTTCTTGCTTCTTCATTTCTTATCCTACTTTGTCTACAGCAAATTACAGTGGATCAGTGTATTTGATTTGGGAGAAATGAAGTAACAGCTGCCCAAATTGAGCTTGAGCACTCCTGAATTTTCAGGGTGTTCAAATCTGGAAGGTAGGTGCTAGATTCTCTTTCTGAATATTAGCTAAATCTGGAAAGGAAAAGTCAATTTCTGCTTCCATGGCTCAAAAGTGGAAATCCTCTTACGTGCCTGATACTGGATCTAAAGCTGCCGAAGTCCCCTAGCAGAGCCTCCCCTCCCCTACTTTTCATTTTAAATTCTAGTCCAGGGTTTAGCAACCTTTCAGAAGTGCTGTGCCAAGTCTTCATTTATTCACTCTAATTTAAGGTTTTGGGTACTAGTAATGCATTATAACATTTTTAGAAGGTCTCTTTCTATAACTCTATAATATGTAACTAAACTATTGTGTGTAAAGTAAATAAGGATTTTAAAATGTTTAAGAAGCTTCATTTCAAATTAAATTAAAATGCAGAGCCCCTCAGATCGGTAGCCAGGATGTGGGCAGTGTGAGTGTTGCAGGTACACACAGTGCCAGAGGCAAGCAACAGTGGTTCGTTGCCCAGAGTGCTTAGCGCCAAGAAATATACCAGGGTGGAGAAGCAAACAACCAAGTTTATTTGAGCTCAAATAAGGTGCAAGGGAGAAATTAGCAATCTCAAATCCTGCACACTGCACACAGGCGGGACATTAATATTTATACCCCTCTTCTTGTATCTCCTTTTTCCATGCTGACTAGTTGCTCTCTCACTCCCCCCTTCTTTCCCATTCAGCTGCAGTAACTTTTCTCATTCAGTCTTTTGTCTTCCCCCTTCCTCCCCCTCTCTGCTGCTGAGACATGCATACTGTATCTTAAAATGGCCTTGAGCGTGCTTTAGCCCAGCTTCAATGTGTTACAGCAAAAAACTGGCTGTTACAACCAAAAACTAACTGCTAACACTACATTTCTGTAGCTGTTAGTACCCTAGGTTACAACAGGTTACACAAAATGTTCAACGTGGAGGTACTTTGGTTCACATAGGCCTTAAGCAAGGAAGATTTCTATCTAGTGACACCAACAACTCCCTCCTTTGAGAACACTCAACAAACTTTTGGCTGAGTTTTCTCATATTCAGAAGCTAGCATATTATTAAGCATGATAATTTTGGGGTCCTCCATGAGGGGGTGCACAGGGGTTTCTGAAGAACAAGAGGTACAAATTCTATGAATAAATGCTTTATAGCAAGTAAGCAAAAGAAGAGCAACAATGCACAGTACCGCACCCGTGAGCAGGAGACGAATTAACCTTGTTCCCACCCATCCAAGACTGGGCAACCAATTAAAGACAGTATCAAATAGGGAGGGAGTCTGTTCCAGGGCCTTCCACTGGTTAAAAGCCTGCTCGGTGGATAAAACGTGCTTATTGATGTCCTCTGCATTTTCTGGGACATATGTACAGCATTCTTTCCCAATAAGGGCACATATTCCACCCTGTGAAGCCAGAACATAATCTAGAGCTTGGCGGTTTTGTAGGGCCAGCAGGTGGAGCTGATAAAGCTCAGAACTGATGTTCTTTTCTATGGCCAGGGTGTTATTGGCAAACTGAGTGAGGAACACAGAGAGCTTTCAATAAAGTTGGGCTAGTCGTCCCACCCTATATGATGGAAGGAATATCATTACAAACCTATCTCCCTGACTGATAGACTCAACGGTAGCATATAAAGATCGCTGATACCTAGGGCGACCTGAGGGGGCCTGGGCCAAGACACGGAGAGGAGGAGCAAGATAGCCCAAATAACAACTTCCATACCAGCCACGAGGAAGCCATTAATAGGCACTATTACCACAGACCCAGAATGATTCACCATAGCTATCCTTTCCATTGTTCCTTTTCTGGTTTCGTAGGGTGTCATTTGTAGAGAGAGAAAAGGTTGCACTGCCTGTCTGTTGACCAGTGGCAGCTACTAAAGGAACAGTAAAGTTTATACCAGGACCAATATAGAACCTACATGTACTACCTCCTGCAAACCAGGTATGATTACTTGTACTGGATTGCTGAAAGCATATGAGACCATCGGGTGGAGAGCGCAACCGAATTGGCTGGGGTTTAAGTGTACTGTTATAATAAGGAATCCAAGAGCCATTGGGTAAATCATAAGGGGCATCTTCAGTACAATTACGTCATAAACCTTCATTAGTAGAGGTGCTGTATGTGGTTACCATCCACCTTTAATAGAAGTCTGACCAATTTTGGGGAACTACTCTCCAGGGTAACCCAGCAGCATGATGTGGGATTTGGACACAGATCCAACAATTGGAAAAAATTAAACTCATGGGCAAAAGCAATTTTTAGGGCTTCAAAGGTGTTAACAGTAAAATCCTTAGGAGGGTTGGGACCCCATCCAGCGTGCAGTTGGGCTATTCCAACAGGGAGAAATATGGCCCAAAGGAACCATAGAGAGCCTAAAATCCTAAGTCGCCAAAACCCCAAAGAATAAGAAGAACAACTAAAAGGCATATGAGAAACAAAAGGACCCATATTGCCAGGCAGGGCCATTCTTGAGAGGACAAAAACAACCAGTCGTCAGGATACTCCTGGGGAAGGGAATTAGGGAGCCCAGGGAAAACACTGCATTTAACACCTAATGCTGACAAGGATGAAAATGATATCGGGGCTCTCTATGGACCTGTACTCAAACAGAATCAAATGGCACAGGAGGAGAGGAGGGTGATAAAAACCCGTGAACCCTTTGATTGGGGCCCCTATGTACAAAGACATGTACCACCCACCGATCTTGATGAGGACAGTATTATGGCCGACTAATAGGGGGAATATGAGACCATACAGGAGGGCTTCCACCCATATAGGGTCTAAGAGAATGAAGAAGATTAGGTTTTGCCCTTATATCATTTAAACAACAGTTTTAGTCCAAGATCAGTATCACTGAGATCACTGACGGGCTGAACAGTCCACTGGTCTGTTGATGCTGGAGCTGGTACTTTCTTCAGACGGGAGTGATGAATCCAGGTCTTGTACCCTCAACCTTGGCCGCCGTGTGGGAAACCAGCAGAACTGTGTATGGTCCCTTCCACCGTTCATGCAGGGGTTCGTCCTTCCAGGTACGCACGAGCACGGAATCGCCTGGCTGCAAGGAGTGGACAGGAACATCCAGTGGGGATGGTTGTAGGTCTTTGGTATACCTGTGAAGAGACGAGAGAACAGCAGACAAAGAGCACATGTACTGTGATAAAAACCCACATCCTACTTCCCACTCCCCTGCCAGAACCGGGGTACCACTCATAGGCCATGCCCTTCCAAATACAATTTTGAAGGGACTAAGTCCTAATCTACCCTTAGGGAGAACCTGGATACGAAGCAGGGCAAGGGGTAAAGCATCAGACCATCGTAGAGAAGCCTCTTGGCAGATCTTTGAGAGGTGTCTTTTAAGGGTTTGATTCATACGCTCCACCACACCACTGGCTTGCGGTCGCCATGGGATGTGGAGCTTCCAAGGAATCTGTAGGGCCTCTGCTATATGCTTGATGATTTTTGATGTGAAGTGCGTTCCGTTGTCTGATTCCATCCACTGAGGAAGCCCAAAGCGAGTGTTGATTTCTTTGACAAATTTAAGGGCTACTGTTTTTGCTGTGCAGTTACGACATGGGTAGGCTTCAGGCCATCCACTGAACCAGTCCACCAAGACAAGGAGGTACTTAAACCCTTGGGTCTGGGGAAGTTCGGTAAAATCTATTTGCCACACCAGTCCTGGGCCTGGAGTAGTTCCAGAGTAGCTGGTGGTACTGAAGATCCTGGTTGAGGGTTGTTCTTTTGGCAAACTAAGCATTCAGCCTGCACTGGGAGGCCAGTGGTCGAAGTCCGGAGGTCAGGAAATATTTATCCATTAGCTGGGTAAGGGCCTCTCTGCCAGCGTGAGTAGTTTGATGTAATCTCCGCAGCACTGGTTGGATCAGGCTTTTTGGCAAGAGGATCTTTTCCCTCTGTGGAATGGAGCCACCTCTCCTTTTCCTGGAGACCGAGCTTGTCAGCCAGCTGCTTTTCCTCACAGGAGTACTGAGGAGTAGCAAAACTCCCCTACTGAAGGAATGAGGGCATGCATGTGGGTGTTTTCAGTTGTCGGTAAGTTCAAGGTGGCGGCACGCTTGACTTCTCTGTCCGCTCGAGCGTTACCCCTGGTTACATCTTGGTCTTCCTTTTGATGTGCCTTGCAGTGTATTACTGCTATCTCCGCTGGGAGCTGTACAGCTTCTAGGAGCCGGAGAATCTGGAACCCATGCTTGACCGGAGAGCCTTGAGCAGTTAGCATCCCCCTCTGCTTCCACAAACCTGCATGAGCGTGCAGCACTCCAGACGCATATCTGGAATCAGTGACAATGTTAACTCTTCTCCCTTTTGATAGTTCAAGCGCACGAGTTAAAGCTATTAATTCAGCCAGTTGGGCTGATCTCCCGGAAGGCAGACTTTCTGCTTCCACTGCCTCGTGGAGAGTTATAACAGCATAACCCGCCCTCCTTTGTCCATTAATAACAGCACTGCTGCCATCAGTGTACCATTCATAATCAGCATTTGGAAGTGGCTGATCTTTTAAGTCTGGGCGACTGGAATACTGGGCATCTATTACGTTTAAACAGTCATGTTCCTGTTCCTCTGTTTCAGGCAACAAGGTGGCTGGGTTAAGGGAAGGGCAGAGCTGCAGGGTAACTTCAGGGTTCTCCAGAAGTTTAGCTTGATACCGAGCTACCCGAGCCTGAATGAGCCAAAGACCACCCTTGACATCCAGCAAAGCCCTAACCAAATGGGGTGTATAAACTTGTATAGCCCCCCCCCAGCGTCAGCTTCTCAGCTTCCCCTAATACCAGAGCAGTAGCCGCAACCGCCCTTAAGTATGCTGGCCATCCCTTTGTAACTTGATCTAGGTATTTGGAAAAGTAGGCTACCGGATGTTTCCAAGTGCCTAATAGTTGGGCAAGCATGCCCAGAGCCACTCCTTTTCGCTCATGTACATACAATTGAAATGGCTTTGAAAGGTCCGGTAAACCCAAGGCCGGGGCTTCCATGAATTTTCTTTTTAAATTTTAAATGCCCTGTCAGCTTCTGGTGACCAGTGAAAAGGGTCGTGATCTGTTCCCTTGACACATTCATACAATGGTTTAGCCCACAATCCAAACTCTGGGATCCATATTCTGCAGAAGCCCACCATTCCCAGAAATGGCCTGAGCTGTTTACGATTGCTTGGGATAGGAACTTGGCATATAGCTTCTTTTCCCTCGTTAGAAAGTTGGTGCTCTCCCTGACTTATGTGGAACCCCAGGTACCGTACTTCTGGGAGGGCTATCTGAGCCTTATTTTGTGCTACTCTGTATCCTCGGAGTCCAATAAAGCTCAGGAGGCTTGCGGTGGCTTTAAGGCAAGGGGTCAGACCCACAGCTGCAATTAGCAAGTCATCAACATATTGCAGAAGGAGGACCTTGTCCTCATTATTCCATTCCTCCAAGTCCCTAGCCAGGGCCTGGCCAAAAAGGGTGGGGGAGTTTTTAAATCCCTGGGCCAACACAGTCCAGCAAAGCTGCTTTTTAACCCTCCTTTGGTCCTCTCACTCAAAGGAAAAAATCTCTTGAGATGGTGCATCAACCGGAATTGTAAAGAAAGCATCCTTTAAATCCAAAACTGAAAAATGGGCATACTGCCCCCCCACTGAGGCCAACAAGGTATATGGGTTTGGGACGAGGGGGTGCAAAGTTTTAACCCGTTCATTAACCGCTCTAAGGTCCTGTACCGGCCGGTACGTGCCATCAGGCTTTTGCACTGTCAAGATAGGAGTGTTCCAAGCTGACTGGCATTCTCGAAGTACGCTATATTGTAGGAATCGGTCTGTAGTTCCCTGTAACCCTTCTCTGGCTTCCCTCTTGATTGGGTACTGTTTGATTTGCACTAGGCCTTTTCCTGGCAAAAGCTGAATTTGAACAGGGGTTTGGTGTGTGGCTTTTCCTGGGATCCCTGATGCCCATACCAGGGGATATATCTGATCTTCCCACTGGCTCCACTCTGGGGCTTGCATGGCTGAGGGTTCAGCTGAAAGGGTCATTATCCATGCATTCTTAGGTGGTAAGGTAAGGGTTATTTCATCTTGAGTAAAATGTAGGGTGGCACCTGAACGACAAAGTAGGTCTCGCCCTAGCCAGGGCGTTGGGCAAGTAGGAAGGTAAACCAGCTTGTGAGATATAGTTCTGTTTCCCAAAGCACATTCCGCTGGGGCATATACTGGACACTTGGTTCCCTTGCCTGTGGCACCCATCACAGTAAGGGAATCTGCCTCCGGCAGCTGGAGGGGCTGGTTTACAGCAGTTCGTGCAGATCCAGAGTCTACTAAAAAGTCTATTTCTGAATTTCCCACCCTCATTTTTACTCGGGGCTCCGGGGGCGGGATGGTCCGTTTCCCCTGACATCCCTATTCATTATCCTCTGCCGCCATCATGTGGGTACTCTTCCTTTCAGGGCATTCATTTTTCCAATGTCCCTCCTGCCGACGAACAGCACACTGATTGGGACCCAAACGTTTTTCCTGTGAACCAGGACGTCCACGTCCACAGCCCCTTATTCCCCTTCCTCTTTCACCTCTTCTGGTACCAGCCTGCAGTGCTGCTACCATTATTTTTACTTGCCTTTTCTCCTTTTGTCCCTCTCTAAGGCTATAAGCCTTATTTGCAATTTCCAAAATCTGTGCCATAGTCATGGCCATTAAATCCTCCTTTTTTGTGTAATTTTCTTTTAATATCACAAGCTACACAGCTGAGAAAAACGCCCTTTATCATCGCTTCAGTTGCCTGATCATCAGGGTCTGCACTAGTATTTTGTCGAATAGTGTCTCTAATGCGCTGCAAAAAGGCAACTGGAGTTTCCTTTGGCTCCTGCACAATTTCATAGGGTTTGGCCCAATTATTGTGTCTAACCACCGAATGCCTGAGACCATGTAGAAGCAAATCCTTATTAGCAGCTAGGCGGGCAAAGTGCTGCTGACCCTTAGGGTCCCACTGGGGGTTTCTAAAGGGAACTTGATCTTTTGGTTCAGGGACATGTTCTGGGTCTGCCTCATGTCTTCGTTCTGCCTCCTCCCTAGCTTTTGCCAGTACCTGGTTCCGCTCAACCTCAGAAAGTAAAGTTCTTAAAAGGACCTGGCAATCATCCCATTCGGGCTTGTGACTCACTAGGCATCTCTCAAAGACTGAGATAAAATGACTTGGGTTTGTGGATAATTCTCCAGCCTGTGCTTTAAAGGCTGCTAGGGCCATGGGATCAAAAGGAACATGGCTGTACACTTGCAGAGTTTCTGCTACACGGTCCTGTGCTGCTTGGTGGGATATCCTGGCCTTGGTAAGCAGTGGGTAGACTCCCACAGGGGGAGCAATCTCCGGGGCTGAGGGTACCTTTTCTCCATATGGTGGGAGTGCTGTAGCCAAAGGGGACACCGGCTCTGCCATTACAATGGGGGAGGGGTTCGGGAAACTAACATTAGTTACTACTGATCCTGTCAGGGCTGCATTATATCTTACAGTCGGGGTTACCTTGCACCTTAATAAGAGATCAGATCTATTTCTTAACATCATAAACAGCTGTGCATACATAAGTAAATTCCATTTACCTGTTCTGTGGCAAAATAACAGTAATTGAAGGATTGTACTGTAATTTACTGATCCTTCAGGTGGCCACTTCTCATTACCTTCCAGCTGGTACTTACGCCAGTCTACTGTACAAAACCTTTGTAACCTATTTTTGGATAACGGATCCGATCCAAACACCTTCCAATTCTCCAGAATGCATTTTAGGGGGGAGCACCTTGCCTTCCCCACCTTGCTCTGCCCCGGCCCCATGTTGCAGGTAGACGCTGGGCGTCCCCAGGTCCTAACAGAGAGAGTCCAGACTTTTCCTACTTTATCCAAGGGACCGGTTCCTCACCGTCGCCCGCAGCTGCTTCTCCACTACTCGAGCGCGTTGCACCATTGTGCCCTCCGAGGTCAGCCAGATCACATCTCCGCCGAGGCCCACAATGAAGTCACCAGTGTGCGCTGGGCGTCGGTCGTCACTGCAATCCGTTGACCGCCAGAAGGGATCCGGGCAAGGCCAGTTTCAGCCTCTTGGCCCACCCAGGGATGCCAAAAACTGTTGCAGGCACACACAGTGCCAGAGGCAAGCAACAGTGGTTCGTTGCCCAGAGTGCTTAGCATCAATAAACATACCAGGGTGGAGAAGCAAACAACCAAGTTTATTTGAGCTCAAATAAGATGCAAGGGAGAAATTAGCAATCTCAAATCCTGCACACTGCACACAGGCGGGACATTAATATTTATACCCCTCTTCTTGTATCTCCTTTTTCCATGCTGACTAGTTGCTCTCTCACTCCCCCCTTCTTTCCCATTCAGCTGCAGTAACTTTTCTCATTCAATCTTTTGTCTTCCCTCTTCCTCCCCTTCTCTGCTGGTGAGATATGCATACTGTATCTTAAAATGGCCTTGAGCGTGCTTTAGCCTAGCTTCAATGTGTTACAGCAAAGAACTGGCTGTTACAACCAAAAACTAACTGATAACACTACATTTCTGTAGCTATTAATACCCTCGGTTACAACAGGTTACACAAAATGTTCAACATGGAGGTACTTTGGTTCACATAGGCCTTAAGCAAGGAAGATTTCTATTGAGTGACATCAACATGAGTGCCACTGAAAATCAGCTTGCATGTCGCCTTCAGCACGCATGCCATAGGTTGCCTACCCCTGCTCTAGTGGGATCCACATACCTCCCTTGCTAGACTTCAGATAGAGAGGTGCACTGTCCATTTTGACCACCCACTTCCTTCTTTGTGGGCTGCAAGCTGAGGTCACACCAGTATCCCTAATACAGTCTGGGGAAGTCTTCTGAAGGGGATATCTGGGGCAAAGCCTTCTACTCCTTGGGCACACTTGTTCCCCATTCACAGTGCCACCCCTTTTGACTCTCAGCATGGTTCAGCTACCTCACTCCCTACCCCTCCCATTCCTGTTGATAGCAGCCAAGGGATTGCTGGGAAATATAGTTCTTTCCCTGCTCCAGGGCTGGCTCTATAGGCAGGGAGCTAGGCAACACACTACAGCTCCCAGGGTCCCGTGCGTTCTCAGCTCCCATGCTGGATCTCAGCTGCTCCGTGGCTCCGCTTCTCCAGGGTTATGAGAGGGGAGGAAGTGAGTTAAAAAAAAAAAGGATGGCCAAAATGCCGCCCCCTGGAAATGTGCTGCCCCAATCACCTGCTTGTTTTGCTGGTGCCTAGAGCTGGCCCTATTCATTTCTCATGTAGGCTGAGCTGAGTGTGTTATCCAATATTTTCAGTGAAAATGGCACCGGTTTTCTGAAAACACAAAACCAAACAAAAACCCCACATATATACAGTAAGAGTCCTCACAGCTCCCCATGGAAGGCTGTTCCAAAACTTCACTCCTCTGATGGTTAGAAATTTTTAAATCATGATTGGACATCTCTTTCTAAAAAGATAAACTCTAGCTCAACCACAGTGTATGAGATTGATGTAAGAATGACCGGGTGGCTCTCTCTGGTTTCAAGTATCAGAGGGGTAGCCATGTTAGTCTGGATCTGTAAAAGCAGCAAAGAGTCCTGTGGCACCTTATAGACTAACAGAAATATTGTAGCATGAGTTTTTGTGGGTACTGATGAAGTGTGTATTCACCCACGAAAGCTCATGCTACAATATGTCTGTTAGTTTACAAGGTGCCACAGGACTCTTTGCTGCTCTCTCTGGTTTGTATTACACAAGAGATAGAGCTGAGATGATTGTAATGGTCCCTTTTCACCTTAAAATACATGAATTAAACATTGATATTGTCATAGCTCCTAGAAGCCAACAACAACGGATTCCCATTGTGCTAGATGCTGTATAAAGAAACATAAAATGGCAATCCCTAGTTCTGATTTGCTAGAGTTTTACATTGCATTGACATTACAAAGGTGCAATGCACAAGGGGGAAGGCCAGGCATAATCAAGTCCAATACCTGTAAGAGTGGCGTACTCTTCCCTCATTCATCTTAATGAGATGTAAACTCTGAGACCTCATGATCTCAAATTTCATACCAGCAATGTCATTTTTGCAGAAACATCAAACTCTGTGGGTTTATCTCATCTCCTTGGGGTTTTAAATCTAAAACACAATGATCACAATGTTAATGTCATTGCTGGTCATTTTTGAATATGTGTTTGTGTCTGCTGAATGTAATATCAAATATTTGGGTGTAGGAAAGTAAGGCTACTCGTTGTGGCAAATAGGAAACTAAGGTCCTTGTTCTATAAATTGCTTTGTTTGTGTGTACACCTGCATTCACATGGAACCTAACTGAGGTCAGTGGCGAGGCATGTGGGCACATGGTAGAGGCTTTGCTGACAATATTTGGATGAAGTATTCCCTATGTCTAATCACTACCGGCACTGCCCACAAGGGGCAGGACATACAAAATCTGCATCTCCCCTCTGCTGCTAAATACATAATTTGCCTCCTGGGTGCCAGTCCAGGTGTAAGCACAGCATAGCTCTCTGCCCTGTTCTGAATAGTTTACCAAGGGTTGTAGTGGAATCTTCATCACTGACAATTTTTAAATCAAGCCTGGATTTTGTTTTTATCCTAAAGATCTGCATTAGGAATTATATTGGGGATTATTCTGTGGCCTGTGTTATACAGGAGATTGGGCTAGGTGAGCACAATGGTCCCTTCTGGCCTTGCAGTCTGAGAATTTAGCCAAGCTCACACAGGAAACATGTACTTGAGCAGGGAACTGAAAGTAGTTTTCCCAACTTCCAAGCTAGTGTCCTAGCTACTGGCACATCCTTCATTTGGTAGTAAGTAGTATATGTATAGGGAGGGCATCCAAATCCCTTTATCAGCTTTGACAAAGGTTGGACTTTGGGCTATTGACTTCAATGAGACTACTTGTGTGTATAAGGTGAGAAAGAATTTAGCAATCAAGATAGGACAGAGCCCCCGGTCATGCACTTAGCATGGATTTTTACTGAAAAGCTTTCTCAATGTCTCTTTCACCTCCTTGTTTCTCAGGCTGTATACGATGGGGTTGATCAGTGGTGTCACCACTGTGTACAGCACGGAAAAGGTCTTGTTTAAGTTTGGCCACTGGTTGTCTATGGGAGCCGCGTAGACCACCATAAGTGTGCCATAGAACACAGACACCACAATGAGGTGGGAGGAGCAGGTGGAGAAGGCTTTCTGCTTCCCAGAGGTGGAAGGAATCTTCAGGATGGTGGAGATTATTTTGTAGTAGGACAGTACGGTTAGAAGGAAAGGCAAGAAGGACACAAGGGAGGCTATGATGAAAGCTAGTATCCTGACCATGTAGATATCCCCACAGGAGAGTTTAATTATGGGTGTCAGGTCACAGAAGAAATGGTCGATCTCTTGGAAACACAGAAAGGTAACCTAGAAACCATGGGCATGGTGACCACCAGTGAAAGGAACCTAATGACCCATGACCCCACTGCCAACTGAAAGCAAAGCTGGAAGCTCATGGTGGAGGCGTAATGCAATGGTTTGCATATGGCCAAGTAACAGTCGTAGGACATGGCAGCAAGCAGGAAGCACTCGGCAACCACCAGAGATCCGAAGATGTAGAATTGCAAGAGACAAGAAGAGAAGGAAATGTCTTCTTGCACCACCAGGAGGGTTTTCAGCATCTTGGGGCGACGCTGGTAGTGTAGCAGACTTCCAGGACAGACAGGTTGCCCAGGAAAAAGTACATGGGGTTGTGCAGGTTGTGGTTATATGATACCGTCACAATGATCAGGATATTCTCAGTGAGTGTTACTATGTAGATAGCCAGGAACACCATGAATACAGAGATATTCAGCTCATGAAGGTCACTGAATCCCAGGAGAATGAACTCTGTGATGGTTGTTTGGTTTTCCCCCTCTACATGAGGCATGTCTTCACAGAGAGAAAAAGAAACTCAGAAGAATATTGTTAGCTCTGAGAACAGAGCTTTATTAATAATAATTATTAATTACTATTTATTTTATTACCATATCACTTAAAAGTATCAGTACAGGACCAGGACCCAATTGTACCAGATGCTGTGCAAACACAGAACAAAAGGGCAGTTTCTGCCCCAAGGATTTTACAGTCTAATTATCAGACTAGGGGCAACAGATGGAGACATACATACGGGAGAGTACAAGGAAACACTGAGATTGTATTCTTTGATTCCAAGGCTGGAAGGGACCATTGTGATCATCTAGTCTGACCTGTTATATAACACAGGCCAGAGAAGTTCTCCAAAATATTTCCTAGAGCAGATCTGTTAGAAAAAAACATCCAATCTGGATTTTAAAATGGTCAGTGATGAAAAATCCAACATGACCCTTGGCAAATGGTTTCAATGATTAATTACTCTCATTGTTAAAAATTGACACCTTATTTCCAGTCTGAATTTGTCTAGCTTCAACTTCCAGCCATTGGACCATGTTAGGCCTGTCTCTGCTAGACTGGAGAACTCATTATCAAATATTTCTTCCCCATGAAGGTACTTATAGACTGTCATCAAGTCACCCCCTATTCTTTTCTTTCTTAGGCAAATAGGTTGAACTCCTTGAGTCTTTTACTATAACACATGTTCTCAATTCTTTAATCATTCTCATGGCTCTTCTATGAACCCTCTCCACTGAACACTGAATTCCAGCAATGGTCACATCAGTACCAAATACGAAGGTAAAATAACCTCTCTGTGCCTACTGTTTATGCATACCAGGATTGCATTAACCTTTTGGCCACAGCGTCACACTGGAAGCTCATATTCAATTGATAGACTTTGGTCTCTGCATACCAACAGCCTAACCATTGTCAAGTTTTTTGTAGATATCATGACAAGGAGGTGTCTTGAGGAGGGAATAGAAGGTGGATAATGAAGTAGATTTGTGGGACAGCACTGGAGAAAGCATAAAGTTGCCGGGTTTACTTTTATGAATTATTAGTAAACCTGATCATATCTTTTTTTCTCTGCGACATTTTTGAGAACTTTCATTGAAAAACTGCAGATTTTTAGCTGAAGCCGATTTTTTTTTAGTGAAAACCTGAATATTTTCTGCTAAAAACTGCTAAAAATGTAAACATTTTGACCAAAAATTGATAGCGTTTGATTTTCAAATAAAAAATAATGGGTCAGGATTATTATTTTTTTTTCTTGGGGGGGTGTTGTTTGTTTAGAGGAGCAGACACTTTCTTCTATAATTCTCATTTTGTCAAAAATCCAGTTTTCTGCAAAAAAAAATGTTTTGATGGAATTTTTTTGACTGGTCCTAATTATTAGTGTTCCCCCTTCCCCTCTTTATTCTTCATAAATGAGAGTTTTTCCTCCAGTAGAAAATTTAATTTTGCCCTTTAGTTTCAACATGCAAAAACTGTGTAATTAAAATTGAGGCTTTGCAGACCCATATTAGCTTACATTGATTTGTAAAGACACATTTGATATTTTCCTTTTTTTCACCCATCATGGTGTCAAGTGTACAGAGTAAGGAAACATGGTTATAGTTCATATTGACCAAACCTGAGAAACATTTTTATTTTAAATGAACTCCTCTGGTCCACACAGACTCTTTTCCTTTTTAAGGGAAAAAGGTGATGGTAGACATGGTAAATGTTAACCAGCATTGATAATATCTGTATATGATTGCACACAATAGTGAGTAATTCTCAGACATGGTCAAAATTGGATGAACACAAATTTTCCCATCTTAAAATGTAATTTAAATGAAATTAAAAGGAAAACAACAACCACAAGATTTATTTTTTTATTTTCATGAAAAATAGTGTTAGATTTACATTTCAACTTAAAATGTCATTTAAGTCAAAACATCAATATCAAAATATATTTTTCATTTCATTTTGACATTTCATTTTTTTCATTTTGACATCATTTCAAAATAAAATGTTTTTATGTCAAAAGAAACATTTCATGTTGATCAAAAATGTCATTTTTTCAATTTAAAATACAGAAATTTTTGTTTGACAATTTTTAAAATATTTCAATATTTGCCCCAATTTGGGATGAAAACAAATGTTGAAGTATCAAAATTTCCTACCAGATGCAAATTCCATTTTTTGAGGAGCTCTACTGATTCTGTAAACTCTATGACATATAGGTCAGCTTTGAAGAATTAAATTTTTTTGGCAAATGTTGGTAAATGTCGATGTCACAGTACACAGACAGATTGAGGGGAAATATTTCCATCTATAGTAATTGAAATGTATAGGTAGGCAAAGTTAAAAAACGACCAGAAATCCTTCAATAACTAAAAAAAACTTCAATAGAATTATGCCAATTTGCACCAGCTGAAAATGCGGAACTCATGTGAATGGATGCTCCCCATAGTAAGCAGTAAGCATGTTTTTATTTATAGAAGTCTTAGGGGCTAATTTTCAAGTCCATATCCACTGAAATGTCCCATCACATTTAATGGGAACTTCTGTTAGTTAAGACTGCAGAGTCAATCTCGTGCAAATTGTACATAGTGTCTTCAATGGAGTTTGGCCAATTTGAAAGTATTAAGGATCTTGTGTCCGATATGTTTAAGAAAACTAATTCAACATGCAAAAAATGGCAAACCTTTCTGTGCAAAAGACAGGGACAACACAGCTTAATACAAAAAGGGAAAACTTTGAAATGCTGCCAGATGCAAGGTTTTGAGATGTACACAGCTGATTCATTTCACAATCAAGACAAGAGGTTCTTTAGGAGACTAAGTCCTATTTTTAAAAGTAATAGGCTCTTAGAGGTTGAAATCCTTCCCTAAATGGGACTTAAATCAACCAGCATAGCTATTGTGGAATAAGCTATCTGCAACAGCTATTCCAGAATCACTCCCCATGTGAACACTGTATTCCAGAAAAAAAATTACTTTATTACAGAATAATTATTCTGCTTACAAAGCAGAGAGATTTTTCAAGACTAAAATCACTTTTATTCTGAATACAGTGTCTATATGGGGGAGTTATTCCACAATAGCTAAATTAGTCCAGAATAGTTATGCCAGTCAATTTCCCCTGTCTAGACAAAATCTTAGTCCCATTGACTTTCAATGGAAAAAAAAACTATTTTCTGGAAACAAAACTCTGAAATTGTCTTTATTTCACTTATTTTTTCCCTATTTTCAATATTTGTACTGATTTTTTTAAAGATATTTTTGTTTCAATATAATTTTGCACATTTTTTTCAATTTCCCATGGTAAAATTTCAATTTTGATACAAAGCCATTTTTTGGTCAAAGAGGGAAAAATGTGTTCAAAATATTTTGACCAGCTATACTATGGATTTTAGAGGGAGTTATTTCAGATTTATAGATCTTTTATGTGATTTAAGAATCTAGAACTTTGCTTTCATTACTAAGTACCTTAATAATAAAAACAGTATTTCAATTCACAAATCCCATATTTTCTGTACCTATAAATGCTTAACCCATTTATACAGAGACACTAAGTATTATGGCAATTGGTGTGGTATGAAAAGAATAGAAAATGAGGTGGTTTACTGTTAACTAGAACGATCATATTTTACCTTCAAAAGTGCTGTGACCAGAATGCTTCACTTAACTCTTCCCAGAAGTTCAGCAGTCAGAGTTGTCTTATGTGGATCTAACACTACTCACTGTTTTCTCTGTGCATATACAGTTATTTCAACAAATGACCTCATGCTTCTTGAAGTGGTTTCGTACTATGTAGGTGCACACAGTAAAGAACATCAGTGTCACCGGTTGCCTTTATCTGCAGGAAGTAGCAGAACTGATGACTGGGGACAGGTCCTAGTTAGCTGATTTGTTTTATTAACTATTACCCATTAGGGAATTTCTAGCAGCAGCCCTATGTCTGCACAGTGTAAACAACATTGAATTGTTGCACCACAGTTCTATTTCCAACTGGGAAGATTTACCTTTCACGTGACAGACCAAAGCTCTGGTGGATGAAGATGGAGGATGCTCTACACCTACTGGTCCAGACGTTGGATGACAAAGACAAAAAAAACACCCTATCACTCATGGGTGAATACTTGTCACAAAACAGTCACTCCATATCTGACCTCATAGTTCTTGTCCTCAAAGGAAACCTAAACGACACTCTCAAAGGATGAGTTTGGGAGCTTAAATTCATAACTTTGCTAGAAACTAAAAATCATGGACTTAATAAAGATACTGGAGCTATGGCTTATTACAACAATCTGTAACCCACTAATCCCCCTGTTTTCCCCCTGGATAAAGAGCTGGGGAAGAATGCAGTGCTTAGATTAATAGATTCTAATGCCAGAAGGGACCACTGTGCTAATTTAGTCTGACCCCCTGTATAATAGAGGCAACATAACTTCTCCAAAATAATTCCTAGAACATATCTAAGAGGTTACTCACACTATATATGTCCTGTGAATGAATATAAAGTTTGAGTTAAGCAAGTGTATTTTATCTGGCCAGCCTGACCAGCATATCCAAAACACACAGCTTGTGATTTTCAAGGCTGTCACAGGGTGTGATTTACAGAAGGGGCCTAAGGGAGCTAGGTGGGATTGAATTTCAGTGGGATTGGGGACCCGATTCCCTTACGCTCCTTTGTGAATCCCAGCCTAATGGATTTGGATTCCCACTTCAGTTAAGGGAAACTGGTGATCTTTGAAAATCTCAACCACAGCAATCTACTCAGGAAAATGGAAACTGAGATTTTGAAAAAGAATGAAGGGAGTTAGGTGTCCAAATCCCACAGAGAGTCCATGGGAGCTATATGTTTAACTCCTTTACACTTTGCCTGCCTGTGATAAAGAATCAGATCTGGAATTTTAGTCATCACTAGATATATCAGGCCAAATTCTCCCATCACTTTCACTGAGGCAAATGATGAGTGGCTGCATTAAAGTCATTGGAAAAAGATCAGTGCAAAAAACTGGTGTGAGTGAATTATCAGGGCAGTTGTTTGTCCTTCTTTTAACCACAGAAGTTAGGGGCTGAGTCCTGCAAACACTCAAATGGGCCTTACTCATGTGAGTAGGTCTGCGGACATCAGTGGTTTCACTGATAACATTGGGATCTCTGAGGTAAGTACTATCATGAGTAACAGCTGGCAGGGTCAGCCCACTGAATAGTTCTTAGTCAGGAAATACTGATCGTGCCAGATATTCAGCTGCTGTAGACTGACATAGATCTGTTGGTTTCCACCAGCTGGGCATTTCATCTCATTGACCTCAGTGAAGCTATGCTAGTTTAAAACGGATGGGGAAATGGCCCATTGAAGCTATGAAAATACACACCAGCTGGGGATCTGGTTCCACTGACTTCAGTGGAGGTACGACCAAGTTGCACCAGCTGGGAAACTAGTCTGTTGATGTAAGGGTAACTATTCCTGATTTAGACTAGAGAAACCAGGAGGGAGGGAGATCAGGCCTACAGACACCGATATCTATATTTTTTGAAATAATAATGCCTAGCACTGTTCAAGTGGGATTCTCAAATAGATTAAGTGTCAATATCCCCAGATAGGGAAGGTGAGGCATAGAAGTCTATGATGATTATCTCATTCCCATGCTGCTGGGGGAAGAGTTGGCGAACCATGTTAAGCTAGCCAAGAGTGTAGGAATATGGTCACCCGCAACCAGGGTAAGCAAGCCTTCACACCTATCCCTGTTCCTGAGCCTTCTCCCCGGGCCCCATCTGTGTTATCAGAGACCCAGATTGAGGTGGTGGAATTGAACCCCATTCCAACGCCTGCGACAGCAGTAGTAGATCCAGTCCCAGAGACCCAACCAGAACCAGTCTCAGAACTGGAACTGATGAAGCAACCAGCACCAGAACCATTGCTAGCACTGAATCCAGCACTTGCAATGCCATCTGCAACTCCAATGCCAGAGTGCACCACCGAGATTGCACTGGCAGGAACAGCTAAACCTGAACAAGAGGCTCAGCTCGAGCCTGAAATACAACCTAGTACACCAGCGGAAAGTGGTTCACAGTCAACAGAAACAATCCCATCACCTACATCACTTCCAGAGGGACCAAGCCCAAGTCTACAATCCAGTAAGGAACTGATGTCTCCAGTGTTAATGTAACAGTTCCAGGAAGAGCAGAAAGCAGATGAGAGCCTCAAGAGAGCTTGAATGACAGTACGGAGCAACCCCACCCTCTCTCAGCTCTTCTAATAGGTCCTGATTTGTTGTAGAAAAAGGACTTTTACACAAGGAAACTCTTTCTGGTGGGCACAAGAGGACCAACATCCTCAAAGACAGTAGTAGTTCCAGTAGGTATTGGGTAAAGCTCTTGAGCTTAGACCACGATCATCCTAGTGGCCATGCTGGAGTGAACAGAATCAAGACTGTTTGGGGAAGTCATTTCATTGTGGGTGAATGGGCAAGGATGTTTCTACCTATGTCCAGTCTTGTGAGGTGTGCCAAAGAATGGGAAAAGCCCAAGACCAGGTCAAAGCCCCTCTCCAGCCACTCCCCATAATTGAGGTTCCATTTCAGAGAGTAGCTGTACATATTCTGGGTCCTTTCCCTAAGAAGAGACCAAGAGGAAAGCTGTACATACTGACTTTCATGGATTTTTGCCATCTGAGGGTTGGAAGCAGTAGTAAAATTTAACACATAAATAGTGTTTGCAGAATTGGAACCTAAATGTTAATTAGTAATATCCACACAGGGCCTGATTCAAAGTCCATTGAACTCACTGGAAAGATGCCCATTAATTTCAATGAGCTGGGGATCAGACTCACAGATTATTTTTTAGGGCCAGATTTTCAAAGGTATTTAAGTGCGAGAATCAAAAAGGGCTTTAGGTGCCTAACTTCCATTTTAGATACTAAATCGCAAGATCAGGTACCACTCAGATTCAGAAAAACCCCACTCGACTGCCACCAAACTCTGTACGCACCTAAACTCACTTGTCACCTGTATTTTTGAAGGAAAAGGTCCCCAGATACGTATGTTTCTGCCTCTGGGCGTGTACACAGCTGCTTCCCTCTAGGCGTCCAGACCGCTATGCCAGAATGTGACTCAGGAATCAGAGGAAGATAGGCTTTCCTCTGCCTAACTCAGCTGTGGGGCCTGATCCCATAGGCAGGCTCAGAGACCGTTTATCAGACTGGGCTCCTCACATGAGCTCACACAAAGTGGGGGTGGATAAAAAAGGAGAGTATCCCTTGTACCTTTCAGCTTAGTGGTCAGGGCACTCACCGGGGATGTGAGAGGCTGTGGTTCAAGTTCCCCCCTACCTCACCCATTGAGATGTTCTGATTGGGGGTGTGGCCTCAATCTCTCCTGTTGAAGCTGCTCCACTTTGGATAAATAACGAGAGACCTTGGAGCAAAGGGACTAGATGCTAGGGGCTCCCGCAACCTGGGTGAGTGCCCTAACCACTAGGCTACAGCATGACCCCCCCTCCCCCCGCTTGTGCCTTTGCTCTCTAGCACAATGATTCCTGAATGATGTAATCCACAGTGGAACAGCTTCAACCAGAGAGACTGAGAGAGCCCCACATCAGACTATCCTGTAGCCCAGTGGCTTGGGAACTCACCGCAGAGGTGGCTAAGCCCTGCTCATATCTCTTCTCCCTTCAAAGGGATGTTCTTGTTCTTTTCCTTCCCTGGGGCTCTTTACAAAAATGGAGTAAGCATCTAGCGCCAAGAGAGAGTTCACAGCTGTGACTCCCAAGCAGGGAGAGGTGCCTCCCTTCAGCCTGGACTCAGGCACCCGACTCCCTGCGAGGGATGGGGCTCAGGACACACTCCTCTCCTCGGCATCTCCCATTGGCTAGCTTAGGCAAACAGCCGCTTATCTCATCTCTCCCCTTCCATTGCATAGGGAGCCTGGGCGCCAAACTCCAGGTTTGCAAATCCAAGTGATTCTCTCTGCCTAAGCCTTAGATGTGGTGATGCAGAGTATTGCAATGCCCAAGCCCCTTTGTGAATCTAGTCCGCAGACCAATTAATGCACAGCCTGTTAATGCACTTTAGAAATCACATCCTCTTAGAGCAAATTATTTCTCAGTGTAGACCAGTCCTCTAGCACCTAAGAACGGGATTCCCAAAAGCCAGCACGGTGAGCCAGAGCCAGTCCATTAGCCAGTAGGAAATGATGAGCAGAGGGTGTGATCTCTGCACTTAGGATTCTCTGTCCTGAACTCTCTGCTGGAGCTAGGCATGAAAGTCTCTCCTACCAGCCATTTTGTGGGGAGTTAGGTGTACACTACTATCATTCACTTCCTCTCTTACACCAACTGAATGAGAGGCACATCAGGCCCTTTGACTTCAGTGGGGTCACAGTGGTCCATTGGAAATGGTGTTAAAATTCGAAAGTGTAGGTGACAATTTCCTAGTGCAAGTGCTGAAGGAACCAACTAGGGGCAGAGCTCTTCTTGATCTGCTGGTCACAAACCAGAAAGAATTAGTAGGGGAAGCAAAAGTGGATGGACTTTGACTCCCTCAGGGAACTGATGGGCAGAATCCCCTGAGAGAATAATATGAGGGGGAAAGGAGTCCAGGAGACCTAGCTGTATTTTAAGGAATTTTTATTGAGGTTGCAGGAACAAACCATCCTGATGTGTAGAAAGAATAGCAAATATTGCAGGCGACCAGCTTAGCTTAACGGTGAAATCCTTGCTGATCTTAAACACAAAAAGGAAGCTTACAAGAAGTGGAAGTTTGGACAAATGACCAGGGAGGGTGTCAATGTTTTTTTCCCCACTTTGAACTTTAGCCTCCAAAAAGCGGGGACCTGCATGGACCCTTCTAAGCTTAATTCCTAGCATAGATCTGATAACGCTGCCACCAGTCAAAATATAGTATTTGGCACACCTCCTGTTCCCCCAGAAACCTTCCCTGGGGAACCCAAGACCCAAACCCCTTATGTCTTAAAACAAGGAGAAATAAACCACCCCCCCCCTCTTTTTCCTCCCCAGACATTCCCCTCCCTGGGTTGCCTTGGGAAGCTATACAGATCCAAACTCCTTGGATCTTAAAACAAAGAGAAATTAACCATTCCCTTCCTTTTCCCCCCCACCAATCCTTGTTGAGTTTAGACTCAATCCCTTGTATTCCAAAACAAGGAAAAATCAATCAGGTTCTTAAAAAGAAAGCTTTTAATTAAAGTAAGAAAAAGTAAAAATTATCTCTGTAAAATCAGGATGGTAAATGCTTACAGGGTATTCAGGTTCATATAGACTAGAGGGACTTCCCCCCTCCTAGCCTGAGATTCAATGGCTACCTCATATCAGGTCAGAAGGAAAAAGACACCACAATAACAGAATTAGCTAAATAGACAGATGTATAGACGGGGATCTGAACTCAAGCCATTGTCATGTGTTGGAAGTTGCAGTAAGTTCCCAATGGCTTTATAAACAAGCAGAGTGGAGCCCACCCCTAAGCCTTGCCTAGCGGATGACAACACACTCTGCCCCTATGGCCCTGAAATAAGGGAAGAATGCAAGTGACACTGCTTTGTCCAAAAAAACGTATCACTTACCGGCCTGAGGGCTCTGAACCTTCATACAGCTGTGTGACCATGGGTGCTGCTGTCCTGTAAAGGCGCCTCCTCAGCAGTGGAAATGGGGCAGTGAGTCCTAGTGGATGAGAAAAGGGGGAGCTATACCATTTAATGGGCACTGCTTGACATAAAACAGGAGAAATTCCATTGATGCACATACCTTTACACTTGACAGTCTTGTAAATTAAATTGAATGGAAAATTAAATCCTAAAATTACATATGTGAATTAATGGGAATATATGAGCGGGGAAATAAATGACCACACTGTTTCAGTGGAAGGACAGGTGAAGTGAAGTGTGTGAACCAGGGAATGATTGTTTTATTTGGTGGTGTACGTGCAAGGCGTTTTGTTTTCATATTTTTAAAAAATATATTGTTAAACATTTCCTGGAAATTTATCCGTGTTTATTATAAAAATTTAAAAGAGCAGTTGAAAAATCAATGCAAATAAATTAACCTCACAGTTTCTGGGTAAACATTGAGGTTAATATTGGAAGGTGGGAGAACTGAGAAAATCAACAAATAGAAGGTAAAAGCAGTTTAATGCTGTGATTTATTTCATGAACAGTACATACACATATGCACATGTATGTTTTCGTGTGTGTGGATCTTCTACTATATTGCCGTAATTTAACAGAAACGAATGCGTTATTAACATAAACATCTACCTGATGTAATGTACTACAGTTTCTTGACATAATCAGTATTTTCACGTACTTGAGAAGTGCAAAAATTCAGGGGAAAATTGGTATAAAAATAGTTTTTGGAAAATCTGGGAAATTTTCAGTAAAAATTGGTAAAAACTGAAAAAGAAGGCCCTCTGCATGTGTTAGAGTCATACTGTGTGTGGGGATCCTTATATGTGCACCTCTTTATGTGGATTGTATGTATGTGTGTGTGTGTGCATGCTTAAGTATATTTCTGTATGTGTGTATCTCTGTGTCTCCCTCTGTGCCTGCATGTGTATCAGTGTGTGCGTGTTGGGAAATGAATGCTTGGTTAGTATTCATGTGTGACTGCTCTGTGCATGTGAATTGTGATTTGCTGTGTAACAAGCAGCTGAAGCCAGATCCTCAGCTGGTGTCAATGAATGTAGCTCCACTGAGGACACCCAAGTCAGCTGGTGAAAATGAGTGTGATGATCTAGCCTGATGTTCTGATGTCTCCCTGATTTCTCCCCTGTA
>NC_066628.1:19456082-19532471 GCF_025201925.1 Gopherus flavomarginatus
ATACTGGATCAGAGCCAGTAATCAATCTAACCCAGCATCCCTTTCTCAGCAGCGGGCAGCGCCCCAGAAACACTGCTTCTGAGGAAGGAGCAAGTATAGAGAGACCATCACATGCATTAGACAATTATCTAGATAAGTAGATAGATAGATAAGCTCTTTATTAATGCAGTGATTGTTCAAAAAATATGCCAAATCAGATTAATTAGCAGCAGCATCTAGACAATTAACAAGAGTAACAGAAGGAGTTCTAACAGGAATTAGAACTGTATAGAAATAAGATAAAGTCATTGGACAGAATGAGAAAAATCACAAGTTCAAAAAGAGAATGGGAATTCACTCATTCCATATTTATGTGAGTGTAAATGAAGTGAATTTCTGAGAGTTGATGCACACTTTTGTTCCACAAGAGGTGAGACTAGATGATCACCATGGTCCCTTCTGACCCTGGAATCTATGAATCGATAAACCTCAAAATCTTACTGGCCCACAGAGACCCCTTCTTGCTCACTCAGATACAAACAGATACACCCCTATGTAAGTCACTGATCACACACCCACAACTCACACATCCACACAAACCCCATCCATTCTCCACCTTTATGGTGTTATGTAAAGAAGCTGATGGCAGCCAATCTGAAAATCAGAAAGATGTGCTTGTGTGTCTTTCACTGAGTGGCTGTGGGAACAAACACATAAGTTATTCAGCTATAGAGTCCATGAAGCATACCTGGGATGGAAGATGCATAATCTCCCTGATTCTTCACTGGTGCAGACTGCCTAGGTTGCTAAAAGGAGACCTATTAATACAATGTGTGCTTTAAAGGGCCTTTGGGGAAAGGTCCCTGAGGTCCCATCATGAGAAGTATTCTGCTTACAGGAGGCAAAATCAAAGCTCTGTTTATTTTTCATATTATCATAACTATGCATAGAAATGACAATGAGAGAAACATCAGGCCAAACTAACTCCTGGAGGACATACACTGATTTCAGTGGTTTCAGAGTGGTAGCTGTGTTAGTCTGTATCAGCAAAAATGAGGAATCCTTGTGGCACCTTAGAGACTTAGGGTATGGCTAGACTTGCAACTTCAAAGCGCTGCCACGGGAAGCTCCACGCGGCAGCGCTTTGAAGTGCGAGTGTGGTCGCTGCGCCAGTGCTGGGTGAGAGCTCTCCCAGTGCTGCAGGTACTCCACCTCCCCGTGGGGATTAGCTTACAGTGCTGGGAGCCGCGCTCCCAGCGCTGGGACACTGTTTACACTGGCACTTTACAGCGCTGTAACTTGCTGCGCTCAGGGAGGTGTTTTTTCACACCCCTGAGTGAGAAAGTTGCAGCGCTGTAAAGCGCCATTGTAGCCAAGGCCTAACAAATTTATTTGGGCATAAGCTTTCGTGGGCTAGAACCCACTTCATTAGATGCATGCAGTGAAAAATACAGTAAGCAGTATATATATTGCAACACATGAAAAGATGGGAGTTGCCTTACCAACTGGAGGTTCAGTGCTAATGAGGCCAATTCAATTAAGGTGGAAGTGGCTTATTCTGAAGAGTTGACAAGAGTTGACAAGAAGGGGTGAATATCAAGAGAGGGAAAATTACTTTTGTAGTCCTAACAACAAAGCCTATCAAGGTGGATGTCGTCCATTTCCAACACACTTTCTTGTCAACTGTCCTTAGTGCTGTTAGTCTTTAAGGTGCCTGTGGTGCGGCTTTGCCGTGGTTTGTCCCTCAGTGGGGCCGTGGGGTATTCCACCACCTCGCTCTAGTTTGCCAGCCGTCGACCCTGTGGTCGTGAGGAGTAACGTACACTCGGTTAGGGGCTCAGGCCCTTGGAGCGGGGGCTGAGTCAATAGTCAAATGGTGGCCCAGGCCCTAGGTCAGAGCGGGGCAGCAAGCAAACAGCCAGGGACTCAGGCCTTTCAGCAGGGGCTGAGTCACTAGTTCAGTATCAGCCCAGGCCCTGGGTCAGGCGGGGCAGCAAACAAATAGTCAGGGATTCAGGCCCTTAAGAAGGGGCTGGGGTCAGTAGTTCAAATAGCAGTCCAGGCCCTAGGTCAGGCGGGGGCAGCAAACAAACAGTCAAGACTCAGGCCCTTAGGCAGGGGCCGAGTCAATAGTTCAATAGCAGCCCAGGTCCTAGGTCAAGGGCAGGGCAGCAAGCAAATAGTCAAGGCTCAGGCCTTTAAACAGGGGCCTGAGTCAATAGTTCACATATCAGGAGGGTCCTAGCCTCTCCAGGCCCAAGGAAAAGGGGGAGTATGCACTCAAGGAGTGGGTGACAGGGGGGATGCAGGCCCTCCCTCTCCACTGCGTCCCAGCTCGGGCCCCTAAGCAGTGACAGAAACTCGCTGCTGGTCAGTAGGGATCCTGGCGGCAACACATTGACATAGACTCTGGCAGTGTTGCAGCCAGACTGGGGTCGGCTGCCACCGGGCTACTTCCACATTCCCCCTCGTAGGGTACCTGAGTCATGGTAGCGTCACTGGCCGTCTCAAACACCATCAGTTCCTCTGGGTAAGTAGCGGATGGTAGGCTCAGCTGCTTCTTGGAGAAGCTGGCAAGAGGCAGGCTCGGCTCCTCCTTGGGGTAACGAGCGAGGGGTAGGCTCAGCCAGTCCTCCTTGGAGTAGCGAACAGGGGTAAGCTCAGCCAGTCCTCCCCGGGGTAATGTGCAAGGGGTAGGCGCAGGACCCAGTGACTCCACCCATGTGGGTGTTAGGGGAGGTCCATCCCTAGGCGGGGCTGTGGGGTATCCCACCGCCTCGTTACAGTGTCACAAGGACTTCTCATTGTTTTTGTTGATTTCAGTGGCTTACTCCTGAATGATGCCACTGTGAAACAGATTATGGGTTTGAATGAACAGATAGGAAGTTTGAAGTGAATATTGTCTAGGAGTGTTTTGCATGTGGGAGAGGTAGAAAGCTCAAGGTCAAAAAGAGGTGGGTAGACAAGAGAAATTTAGTACTAATTATCAATAGCAGATCTGTTATGTTAATGAGTGAGTGAGAAGAGAATCAGCCCTTGGAAACAGTGACCATAATGTAATTAAATTTCATATCCTTGCAAGGGGGAAAACGCCAATGAATTCCACCACAGTAGAATTAAGTTCAAAAAGGGCAACTAAACACACAAAAAAATGATGAATCTAGTTAAATGGAAATTAAAAGGAACAGTCACAAGGGTAAAATCCCTGCAGAGTGAATGGAGATTAGTCAAAAACATAACAGAAGCTCAAACTAAATGTATACGCACACACAAAACCAACACCATGGCTAAAACAGCAGAGTAAAACAAGTGGTTAGAGGCAAAAAGGAATCCTTTAAAAATTGGAAGTCAAAACTTACTGAGGAAGATAGAAAGGAGCATAAACTCTGGCAAGTCATGTGTAAAAGTATATTAAAGCAGGCCAAGAAAAAATATGAAGGGCAACTAGCTAAAGACACAAAAACTAACAGCATTTTTTTAAGTACAACAGAAACAAGAAGCCTGCCAAACAACGACTGGGGCAATCAACATGATAAAGAAGCATTCAAGGAAGACAAGAGAATTACAGAGAAGCTAAATGAATTCTTTACATCTGTCTTCACTGCAGAGGATGTGAGGGAGATTCCTACACTTGAGCCATTCATTTTTATGACAAATCTGAGGAAATGTTCCAGATTGAGGTGTTAAGAGAGGAGGTTTTGGAACAAATCAATACGTTAACGGGACAGGATGGTATTCATCCAAGAGTTCTGATGGAACTCAGATATGAAATTTCAGAACTTCTATCTATGGTATGTAACCTATCCCTTAAATCAGCCTCAGTACCAGATGACTGGAGGGTAGCAAATGTAATGCCAAATTTTATAAAAGTCTCCAGTGGTAATCCCGCCAATTACAAGCAGTAAGCCTAATGTCAGTACCAGGCAAATTGGTTGAAACCATAGAAAAAAACAGAAATATCAGATGTAAGCAATGTTGTTGTAGCCATGTCGGTCCCAGGATATTAGAGGAAAAAAGGTGGGTTAGGTTATATCTTTTATTGGACCAACATCTCACACACACATTATAGAATTATCAGACACATAGATGAACACAATATGTTGGGGAAGCCAACATGGCTTTTGTAAAGGGAAATCATGCCTCCCTAACCGATTAGAATTCTCTGAGGGGTCAACAAGCATGTGAACAAGGGTGATCCAGTGGACACAGTGTACTTCGACTGCCGGGAAAGCTTTGGCAAGGTTCCTCAGCCAAGGCTCTCAAGCAAAGTAAGCATTCATGGGATAAGAGGGAAGATCCTCTCATGGATCAGTAACTGGTTAAAAGACAGGAAAAAAAGAGAAGGAATAAATGGTCAATTTTCACAGTGGAGAGCGGTAGATAGCGGGGTCCCCGGGGATCTGTACTGGGACCAGCACTGTTCAATATATTCATAAATTATCTAAAAAGAGTGGCAAGCAGTGAGGAGACAAAGATTACAGACAATACAAAATTATGCAAGATAATTAAGTCCAAAGCTGGCTGTGAAGACTGACAAAGGGATCTCAAAAAACTGGGTTAATGGTAAATACAATTGCAGATGAAATTCGATGTTGATAAGTGGAAAGTAATACACACTGAAAAAAATAATCCCAGCTATACATAAAACATGGTGGAGTCTAAGTCAGCTGTTATCACTTCAAAAAGAGATCTTGGAGTCATTGAGGATAAATTTCTGAAAACATCTGCTCAATGTGCAGCGGCAATCAAAAAAGCTAACAGAATGTTGGGAATCATTAAGAAAGAGATAGATAATAAAACAGAAAATATCATAAAGCCAGTATATAAATCCATGGTATGCCCAAACCTTGAATACTATGTGCAGTTTGTGTTGCCTCATCTGAAATATATATAATAGGAAAGTGTGCAGAGAAGAGCAACAAAAATGATTAGGGAACAGCTTCCATATGAGAAGTGATTAAAAAGACTCAGGTTGTTCATCTTAGAAAAGAGATGACTAAGTGAGGAAATGATAGAGGTCTATAAAATCATGAATGGTACAGAGAAAGTGAATAGGGAAGTGTTATTTACCCCTTCACATAATAAAGAACCAAGGGTCACACAGTGAAATTAATAGTCACTAGGTTTAAAACAAACATAAGGAAGTATTTCACACAACCCCACAGTCAACCTGTGGAACTCACTGCTAGTGGATTTTGTGAAGACCAAAATATAACTGGATTCAAAAAGTAATTAGGTAAGGTCATAGAGGGTAGGTCTACCAATGGCTATTAACAAAGATGGTCAGGGACACAACCCCATGCTCTGTGTGTCCCTAAACCTCTGACTGCCAGAAGCTGAGAGTGGATCACTCAATGATTGTCCTCTTCTGTTCATTCCCTCTGAGCACCTGACATTGGCCACTTTTGGAAGACAGGATATTGGTCTAGATGGACCATTGGTCTGACCTAGTATGGTCATTCTTATGACTCTAGAGGAGTTATGCCTGACTTATAATCAGCTGAGTGAGAGGAGAATCATCCCCAGTGATGCCAATGAAATTATTCCTGATTTACCCTGCGGTGAATGAGAGGAGAATCATCCCCATTGACTTCAGTGGAGTTACTCTTGATTTACAACGGTGTGAGTGAGCAGAGAACCAGGCCACATCTATCAAGGATTGAACAAAGGGTAAAGTTATGGACTTCTTTCTCCACACATGCCCCATGATCCACTGCAGCAGCTCAGCCACAAGGAGAGACCACTGTGCACCATGGGAGATGTAGTCTGTCCAGAGAGGAAGGCCCATGGAGCAGTGTAAGCGAGACTCGCCGAGGCTCAACCCTCCCGGATGAGGAGGGGAGCCACATCGGCCTCAACTCGTCGTCTGCGGGTCTCAGTCTTGGGACTGTCGCCCACTGTGCGGGTAGTCGGTCCCTACGGATAGGACCGGGCAGTGGTACAGTCAATGGGGGCCTGGGCCTGGATTTGGGCAGGCACCAACACACAGCTAATTAGGAGCTCAGGCCGCCTGCTGCAAGGCTGAGCAACAATACACAGTTATCCCAGCTCCGGCCCTTTGGTTCAGGGCGGGCTGGCAGGAGTGCGGGTGGCTCGGGCCCTTTGGGACAGGGCCAAGCAGTGGCGCAAGCAAAGGGGCCCAGCCCTTGGTTCGGGCGGGGCACCAGTTACACAGTTATAGCAGCTCTGGCCCTTTGGAGCGGGGCAGAGTAGTGGCAAAGTCAGAGGGGGCCCACCCCTTGGTTCAGGCAGGGCACCAAACACAGTTATAACAGCTCTGGCCCTTTGGAGCAGGGCAGAGCAGTGGCAAAGTCAGAGGGGGCCCAGCCCTTGGTTCGGGCGGGGCACCAAACACAGTTATAACAGCTCTGGCCCTTTGGAGCAGGGCAGAGCAGTGGCAAAGTCAGAGGGGGGCCCAGCCCTTGGTTCAGGCGGGGCACCAAACACAGTTATAACAGCTCTGGCCCTTTGGAGCAGGGCAGAGCAGTGGCAAAGTCAGAGGGGGCCCACCCCTTGGTTCAGGCAGGGCACCAAACACAGTTATAACAGCTCTGGCCCTTTGGAGCAGGGCAGAGCAGTGGCAAAGTCAGAGGGGGGCCCAGCCCTTGGTTCGGGCGGGGCACCAGTTACACAGTTATAGCAGCTCTGGCCCTTTGGAGCAGGGCAGAGCAGTGGCAAAGTCAGAGGGGGCCCAGCCCTTGGTTCGGGCGGGGCACCAGTTACACAGTTATAACAGCTCTGGCCCTTTGGAGCAGGGCAGAGAAGTGGCAAAGTCAGAGGGGGCCCAGCCCTTGGTTCGGGCGGGGCACCAAACACAGTTATAACAGCTCTGGCCCTTTGGAGCAGGGCAGAGCAGTGGCAAAGTCAGAGGGGGCCCAGCCCTTGGTTCGGGCGGGGCACCAAACACAGTTATAGAGGCTCAGATCCTCTCATGTCAGGGTTAGGCAAACACACAGTAGGCCTAATGGCCTCCTCAGGCCAGGGGGAGGGGGATTCTGCCACCCGGCTACGGGTGGCAGGGGGAACGCAGGCCCACCCACTCCACTGCGTTCCAGCCCGGGGCCCTAGTAGTGGTGATCACCGCCGCAGGTGGTCAGTGGGGATCCTGACCGCAACACACTGCCATGGGTATCGGGAGGTCTGCAGCCTGACTCGGGTCGGCTGCTCCCGGGCTACTTCCAGTATCCCCCTCCGAGCCTACCTGGTTCGTGGGATCAGCTTCAGGGACGTCCCGCCACATCGGTTCCTCCCGGCCAGGGCTGGGCGGCAGGTCCGGCAGCTCTTCTGGGAAGTCCGGCCAGGGCTGTTCTGGGGGGGTCCTCGGGGCCGCAACAAAGGCGGGGCGGCTCCGGCCACTCCTCATCGTAGTGGGCGCAGGGCAGCTCCAGCAGCTCCTCGTTGTAGCGGGCGCGGGGCGGCTCCAGCCACTCCTCATCGTAGCGGGCGCGGGGCAGCTCTGGCAGCTCCTCGTCGTAGCGGGCGCGGGGCGGCTCCGGCCACTCCTCATCGTAGTGGGCGCGGGGCAGCTCCGGCAGCTCCTCGTCATAGCGGGGCGGCTCCGGCCACTCCTCGTCGTAGCGGGCGCGGGGCAGCTCTGGCAGCTCCTCGTTGTAGCGGGGAGGTTCTGGCCAATCCGGACACCAACCTGCAGCCTCAGCAGCTTCCCAGTCAGGAACTCCCGCGGACAGGTCTGCTCCTGACGGTGGCTGGGCTCTAACTGAGGGCTGAGGGCCGGCTTTTATTCTTCCAGGTCGCCGCTTGACTCTCTGGGGGGCGGGACTTCTGCTTCGAGGCCCCACCCCTTTGGATGAGTGACGGGGCTCGACCCTCCTGGATGAGGAGGGGAGCCACACCGCCTCGTTACAAACAGAAAGAAAACGAGGGATTTGGAACTGCAATTCCCATGGGTTACCGTGGCTACTCTGACAGATACAAAGATCAATGTCAACCCAGCCCAAATCTACACAAAACATTCAGTTTTGGGACAACAAATTGAAATGTAACATCTTGATTCCAGAATGAAGAAATTCTTTGAAGTTCACACATCAGTTATTTTTGGGGAGGTGGGCTAGGGGCAGAAAGGGGTTAACGTCTTATTCTTGTTCAATGTAACTGAAGTCCCTTTGCTTGATTTCCTCTTGATTTTGCACCAGCATGAGTGAGAATAAATTTGGATCCACTGATTTCATTAGTTACTCCTAATTCACACTGTTGTGTTGAGGAGAATCAAAGCTCATGGTGTTCAGTGGAGTTGCTCTTCATTTACACCTGGATGAATGAGAGGAGAATATGGTCCATTGACTTCAGTGGAGTCACTCCTGCTTAACACCAAGATGAGCCCCAGGAGAATCAGTCCCACTGAGTGCAAAGGGATTATTCCTCATTTACATTGGGATGAGTGAGTGGAGACCTACACCCACTATAATTGTACACATGGGGTGAGTGAGAGAAAAATCTAGCCATACAGAAAGTTATTCGAATATCGAGCTTTAGACTATAGACTTCAGTGGATTTATTTTTGCTGTGACCCCATTGGGCTAGATCCTCATCTGGTGTAACTCTGTTACTTCACTGAAATCACTATCTAGGTATCTGGCTGGTTGGCTGACTTCATGTGTTACTCTTGATATACCCTCACATGTGTTGTTGTTTTTTTTTTCCCCACAGAGTTAAAATTTCACCTGGTTCAGTTACCCATCCTGGACAAATATCAACTGTTCAAACCTCACAGCAACTCACCACACCCCAATAGCGTCATGAAAATATATTATTATCCCCATCTTATAGATAGGTCACCTTAAGCACAGAGGTTAGCATGGGACTCCCCCTTGTAAGACCCTGGAATTTTAAATCTCATTTCCTGTTTGCTGGCCTCCCAGGTGAGCATGACTGGCTATCACACCAAATGTGCTCCCACTTGGATGACCGCTGAGTTGTTGGATCGGATCAGTATATGGGGAGAGGGGTCTATTCAGTTGCAGCTGCAAGTGACCCACTTGGATGACCGCTGAGTTGTTGGATTGGATCAGTATATGGGGAGAGGGGTCTATTCAGTTGCAGCTGCAAGTGACCCACTTGGATAACCGCTGAGTTGTTGGATCGGATCAGTATATGGGGAGAGGGGTCTATTCAGTTGCAGCTGCAAGTGACCTGTAGGACCAATAAAGGGACAAGATACTTTCACATTTGGGGATGGGGAAAAGGCTTTGTTCTTTCTGTCTGTTCTTTGTGCGTGCCGGAGATCAAGAAGGCAAGCAATCCAACTCAGTTAGAATTAGTAAGTAATAAAAAGGAATTGTGTTAGCTTACTTTTATTTTGGCTTGTCATTTTTCTTGTCAAGAGGGAGGTTTATCCCTGGATTTGTAACTTTAAGGTTTTTTCCTAGAGAGGAGATCCTCTCTGTCCTTGAGTCTTTTGTTATTCTGTAAAGTATAAGTACTTTTTAAGTATAAGTACATCCAGATTTTACAGAGGTGTTTCTTTCACCTTTTCTTTAATTAAAATTCTTCTTTTAAGAACCTGATTAATTTTTCATTGTTTTAAGATCCAAGGGTTTGGTTCTGTGTTCACCTGTACCAATTGGTGAGGATATATTCTCAAGCCTCCCCAGGAAACGGGGTGTAGGAGCTTGGGGGGATATTTGGGGAAGGTAAGGCTCCAAATGGCCCTCCCTAAATGTTTGTTTAAATCACTTGGTCGTGGCAGCATTACTTAATCCAAGGTATATGAGAGAAATTGCGCCTTGGGGAGTTTTTAACCTAAGCTGGAAGAAATAAGCTTAGAGGGTCTTTCATGAGGGTCCCCACATCTGTACCCTAGAGTTCAGAGTGAGGAGAGAACCCTGACACACCCCCATGAACCAGCTGCGGCAGAAAGAAAAAAACTTAGGTACAGCCAAGATGAGAGAAAGACCAGGGAACGGAAAGAGTGCTGGGAAGCCAAAAGGCAGAACAGAAAAGATAATGCTGCTTTTGCTAGGCAAGCAACAGAGTGGATCATAAAAGTTATGGAGGATCAGACAGAGTTGCTCAAGTCTCTGGTACAGCTACAGGCTGAGCAGATCCGAGTTCGAGCGCCTCTGAAGCAGATGCACAATTCTTTGCCAACTCTACCCCACTCTACGCCCACACATTCCTTTTCATTCCACAGCACTTTTGAGTTTTCCCCATCACTCTACCTCCTCTCAGAACTTGCACAATGATAGCTGGAGCTACACACAGCTGTGAGGTTTTACCCTTTTTAACAATAAATAAAGGCTAAGGTATTTAATGGCACAGCATTTTTATTCTGTGTTCTACAAAAGTGTATAGCAATCAATTCACTCTCGGGAACAGGTTCCTAAAGCATTGTGTTGCATGGATCTAGGGCCTCAAAAGCGTACATGGATGTAACCAGGAAGCAACTCCAAAGCAGACATGTGTTACGGCCCCTCATTGTTAAAGCCTCTCTGACGTTAATAGCAGCTCTCTGGGCTCCTCTGGCATCCCTAGCATCTGGCTGTTCAAACTGTGCAGCTAAGCGCTCTGCCTCATTTCACACTCAGATTCACACAAAGTGCAGTACGCAGCTATGACCATGGTGGGAATATCATCCTCAGTAAGGTCTAGCCTGCCACTTAAACACCTCCAGCGAGCTTTCAAACAGCCAAAGGCACATTCGACTACAATGTGGCACCTATTGAGCCCGTTGTTAAAATGTTCCTTGCTGCTGTCCAGGTGCCCTGTGTAAGGTGTCACGAGCCAGGGCTGTAAAGGGTAAGCCAGGTCTCCTGGGATTGCTATGGGCATTTCCACATCCCCCACTGTAAACCTGTGGTCTGGAAAGAAAGTCTTTCTGTACAGACCCCTGTTCCTGAAGATGTATGTGTCATGCACCTTTCCAGGCCAGCCTGCATTAATGTCTGTGAAACATCCCTGGAGATCCACAAGAGGATGAAACAGCATGGAGAAGTATCCCTTCCTACTGATGTATTCAGAGGCAAGGTGGTCTGGTGCTAAAATTGGAATGTGTGCCATCAGTCAGCCTGCCTCAGTTAGGGAAAACCATCTCTGCAAAGCCATCTACTGCTGCATGCACATTTCGCAGAGTCACGGTCCTATGCAGCAGGATGTGATTTATTGCCCTGCACACTTGGAGTAATACAACTCCAACAGTGGACTTTCCTACTCCAAATTGATTTGCAACTGACCAGTAGCAGTCTGGATTTGCCAGCTTCCACACAATGATTGCAACACACTTCTTGACTGAAAGGACAGCTCTCAATCTGGTGGTTTTGCACCACAGGTCGGGGCCAGCTCAGCACATAGCCCCATGAAGTTTGCTTCATGCATCCTAAATTTCTGTACCCACTGGTCGTCATCCCACACCTACATGATAATGTGATCCCAGCAATCAGTGCTTGTTTCCCTAGCCCAAAAGAAACACTCTACCATATGCAGCTGCTCTGTGAATGTACAAAGCACTGATAAGTTGCTGCCATCCATATCACACTCAGGTGCCTGCGATTTATCCTTTGCTAACTTTGCGAGTAACGCTATGAGTAATTATGCTGCCATGCGTGCCGTCCTCATGACAGCTAACAGCGCATAGGAGAGAAGTGCAGGATCCATCCTCTCTCAGTGCAGATGCTGGCTCACACTACAAAAGACAGAAAGTTGTAAAAAACAGTGTGAAAGGAGGCCAGAGACCTTTGGAGGGGTGGAACACAAAGCGGTGCATGACGGCACATTTTGCACATTCCAAGATGCACCGTGCTCCGTTTCCACATTCCCACAGCACCTGGTGACGGATGTTGTCACCAGGCACTGTGAGATACCTACCCACAGTCCATTGCTCTCACTCTTGACAAAGATGCCCCAAAGTGGACCCGAACTACTGACAGAGGGAGCAAATGTAGACACGCTTTGGCAACTTTGCTTTTGTCGATTTTTCTTTGGTGACATTGGTTTCATTGAAAAAACTTGCCAGCGTAGACAAGCCCTTACACATTGGTGTAAAAATCAGCTCTCAGTGTGAGAAGGCGATGTGTTTGGCTTTACTTGTGAGTATGTACAGAAAGCTGTCAATAATCTCAGAGCATTGTGAAGATGTTAAATACTAGAAGATAACAAGCCACTTTACATGGTACCATTATCCTCATTTTACAGCTGTGGAAACTGAGGTACAGAACTATATGGCTTTCTCAAGGTCACACTGAGTCAGGAATAGTACCTTGCTTTCTTGACTCCCAGATTTCACCCATAGCACTATATTACACAACATAATGGGGGATAATTATGGTACCAGCCCAGATGGGGGTGTGAGGTTACAGTATCTATGAACATGATACCGGCAGGAAAAAGATGCATAGAAAAACAAAGATCCTGCAAAGCTCATTCATGACTACATTTAAATATGAACAAAATTAAATGACACCACATAACCCCACATTCTTTTTTAATGTCATATTGCATAGGTTATTTATTTAACTACATTTCTTGATAGAGTCCATGGCAGACACAGCCTGGAGAAATCAAACATTTAGCACAGAATTCATCCTCCTAGGATTCGGGAATCTCCCCCAACTGCAGATTCTTCTCTTCCCACTGTTTCTAGTGATCTACATTGTGACAGTGGCTGGGAACATCCTCATTGTTGTACTAATTGTGGCTGATCAGCATCTTCACACCCCCATGTACTTCTTCCTGGGGAACTTGTCCTGCTTGGAAACCTGCTGTGCCTCAACCATCCTGCCCAGGATGCTGGCCAGTTTCCTGACTGAGGACAGAACCATTTCTGTCCAGGTCTGTATTGCACAACTTGATTTCTTTGGTTCTCTGGTAGCTGTGAAATGCTGTCTCTTATCAGTGATGTCTTATGATCTGTATTTAGCTATATGCAAACCACTGCAGTATGCAGCCCTTGTGAATTGCAGGCTCTGCTTCTGGCTGGCAGCTGGGTCTTGAGTAAGTGGTTTTGTGGCTTGCACCATCACTGAATGTCGGATATCACAAATGATTTTTTGTGGCCCCAGTGAAATTGACCATTTCTTTTGTGATTACAACCCATTAGTAAAACTGTCCTGCAGTGACACCAGCCTGATGGCTCTTGTGACCTTCCTGTTCTCCTCCATACTAACACTGCTCCCCATTCTATTAACCCTGGCATCCTACGTGCGTATGATCGCCACCATCAAGATAATTCCTTCCACCACCGGGAGGCAAAAGGCATTTTCCACCTTCTCATCTCACCTCATTGTGGTTACATTCTACCATGGGACACTAATCTTTGTCTATCTGCTACCAGGCACCAACACACTGAGAGAACTGCACAAAGTGTTCTCTCTCTTCTACACTGCCCTGACTCCCTTTGTCAATCCCCTCATCTACAGCCTGAGAAACAAAGAGGTCAAGGAGGCCTTGAGAAAAGCTGTTAGCGAGATTATGAATTTCATGACAAATAGCAAACTATTTTGTATGTAATTATTGTACGTTGCAATAAAATCAAGATAATGGGAGCTCATCTGACGGGGTGATGCTGTGAATCACTGCACGAGCCAGCAGCCCTTACCTATTAGAGCAGTTCTATTAAATATAATTGGACTCTTGATGTGAGGAAGAGCTACATGTCTGAATAAGGGCAGCAGGGCCAACCAATCCCTGATTCATGTTTCTCTCTCCTGGGAATATCAATTAAAATGGGCTTGTTTGTCATAATGAGTTATTATTTATTATTATCGTTATTATTTAGCACAGAATAACTCTCTTTGTTTCTATCTGAGGCTGTCATTCACACTTCCATGGGTTCCTAGAAATGAGAAATCAGAATGATTTGCTGTGTAACCTTCCTTTTCTTCAGAGCAGGGATCCTAGTAGATTCCCCCCTCATGTGGCCATGTGAAGAGTAATGCATTAAGATTCAGACTGGACTTTGAGTTTACTGGCCATGATACAACACTTTGCATGTAATGGTTTTGACTTTAGTGGGTTTACATCAGTGTAAAATCACAGGGACAGTTATGATTTGCTCCCACTGTATGAGGGTGTGTGGAAATATTATGATAGATAGCAGCAGGGTAGCTGGAAATGAATCTAAAATTGGTGGTATCTGAGTGGCTTCCTTTCCTGTCGGTAGAATTACATTGGTGTTAACGTGGGCAAAATCAATGCAACAGTAGTGTGAGTGGGAGGAGTATCAGACTCTATAATCACATTATCCAGATAACCAACACTCATGGTGTGAGAAAATTGCCTACGGGATCAGGAAGAAGCAAATTCCACCCCCCACACACACACAATGCGGTCTGGTTATAGTCTCACTTATTTCAGTTTTACACAAGTGTAACTGTGATGACTTCACTAGAGTTACTCATAATTTACACCAGCATAAGTGAGAGGTTGATTTGGCCATTGATTTCGATAGAGGTACTCCTGATTGCTATCTGGGTGAGTGAAAGGGGAATCAATCACTACTGACTCAAATGGAGTTATTCCTGATTTACACCTGGGTGAGTGAGAGGGGAACCAGCCCCACTGAATCCCACTGAGTTACTCCTGATTTGCACCAAGGTGAATGAGAAGAGAATGAGCCCATGTGATTATAGAACATTGCACAAACAGCGAAGTTTATTATGTGGCTATCCCTATTCGCCAATGCCTGCAGGAGCTCAGTCCATAACAACCCCTACCGCTGCCTCAGTATTGGTCACTCCTACTGAGATTTCCATAGCAACCTAACAGAGTTAGATACCCCGTGCTCAGACTTCCAATGAGAATTGGGACCTAATTCCCCTAGGCTCCTGCAAAAACTACAACCTCAGTGAATATCAAACAGATACATTCGAGGTAATGGGGAAATATAGCATTCCCATTAGAGAAGTGGGGAGCTAGAGACACAAAGTTTATAGCCAAAATATTCATACTTGGTAAATGGAAGCTGAGGAGTTTGGTGACTTTGAAAATCAGGCTTTGTTTCTTTAGGACTCGCAGCAGATATTTTGGTCCCTATGCTTAGCATACAAAGTGTGGAAAAGTTGCTGTTTAAAGTTCCTCATTTGAAAATGGGAAGTGATAATATTCCTGCTTTTGTCTGGAGAGCTCACGATGCTGTACAATGTGAGGCAAATATTATATCCCATCTCATAGACTCATAGACTCATAGGTCAGAAGGGACCAATCTGATCATCTAGTCTGACCTCCTGCACAAGGCAGGCCACAGAACCCCACCCATCCAATTTTATACAACCCCTATCCCAGGACCGAGTTATTGAAATCCTCAAAAAATGGTTTGAAGACCTCAAGCTGCAGAGACACCACCAGCAAGCGACCCGTGCCCCACGCTGCAGGGGAAGGCGAAAAACCTCCAGGGCACCTGCCAATCCGCCCTGGAGGAAAATCTGTAAAACCTTCATTCATATGAGAAGAGATGGGAATCCAGCTCAAAGATTTCCTTTCTCCCAAACACTCTACTAAGGCCAGTGGGGCCAGATCTTCACAGGTATTTAGGCACCTAATGAGATTTTCAAAAGCACCTACATTTCTAAAACTCATTGATTTCAATGGGAGATGCTAATGAAAATACCACTATCATGCCTAAATGTCTTTAAAAATTGGGCCCAAGGCCATTAAGCTTGTGAGTGCAACATTGGGTACAAATTATAGTAAATAATTCCTCACCAGTCTTGGCCAATGGGAAATTTGAGTGATCAAGGAATATAGGAAATATCTTCTGCTCTCTATGGTTCCACCTTCTTACTCTGTGGGATGAGTGGGTATTTTCTATGTGGACATCTTATTCCATAGGCCCAATTATCACAAAAGAACCCAATGGCCATTAGAAGTCAATGAGTGTTCTGCAATTAACCCCTTTATCTTCCTTTAGAAAACCCATCCTAACAATATGGCTTTTATTCAGCTTTATTAAACACATGGGGTGAGATTTGCAAAGCAACCTAAAGGACACCTGGTACCCATAACAATTCATGAGAAAGTGGCACACAAATCCTTTAGGCACTTTTGAAAATCTCTCCCTTTCTGTATGATTGTAACTATCTTATCCAGCAATAGAAATCACTCTATAACAATTAATTATCCTAATCATTATTAACCAACCCACAGATTTATCATTATAATTATGGCTGTTGTTCTTGTTTATCTTATGGTAGCACCTAGAAGCGATGACTCTGTTGTGCTGGGTGTTGTACAAACACATAACAATGGGACAATCCCTGCCCCAAACAGCTAGCCATCTAAAAATAAAACTACAGACAACAGGGGAACAGACAAACAGAAGAGGAGAGTAGAAGGAAACAATTAAATGTAACTGGTCAACATGAAGAACAGTGTGTCCAGTGACACAGTTGCCTAACCATTGTCAGGGTATTTTTGCTGGCATCACAGCAGAGAAGAGTTTAAAAAAAATATTTTTGTGTCATCCACAAACTTTACCAGGAATGAGTTTATATTTTAAATCCTTCACAAATCAAAGGGAAAAGCTTCCTGCCCACAACTTTTCTCAGGGCGGTTTTTATCTCTTGGTTTCTCAGGCTGTAGATGATGGGATTAATCAAGGGTGGCACCACTGAATAAAATGCAGCCACCAGATGCTGCTCCAGAGCAGAGTTGGAGGTTGGTGCCATGTACGAAAACATGCCACTGGTGAGGAATAATACAATGATAGTGAGGTGGGGTAGGCAAGTGGAGATAGTTTTATGGCGACCTTCCATGGAAGGGATTTTCTGCACTGTTGAGAAGATCTGAACGTACGACAACGTTATTAAAGCAAAACAGCTTGAAGCTAAACACACACCAAAGACGATCAGTGCAATTTCACCAGTGTGGGATTCAGATCACAAGATCCTCAGCAATGGCTGAATGTCACAGAAGAACTGGTTGATAATGGACCCACAGAAGGGGGATGAAAACATATTAGCAGTGTGCAAAGCAGAATAGAGACCACCACCCACCCATGACCCGCAGGCTAACTTAACACACATCCTCTTGTTTATGATCATTGCGTAGTGGAGAGGATTGCAGATGGCAACGTATCAGTCAAAAGCCATGATTGTGAGGAGGAATAGCTCTGTAGCTAAGAATGACATGTAACCCTTCTGCCCCTCTGAGTTGGCAGCAACAAGGGCCGGGTTCAGTATCCAGGGGTTCCGTTTCAGTAACACAATGCATAACTGGCTCGAGCCCCCACCCAGTGACCTGGGACACTCACATACCACACCCCCCTGGGCGCCTCTAGGAGGCAATACTTCCCCTCTCGCAAGCACGGAGTCTGAGTGTAGCAAAATCTTTTTAATAAAGGAAGGAATCAATGCGGCATCCCATTGGAGAAACAGCACAAACAGGGTTATAACACAAACCATAAACAAAAACCCACCTCCAAGTACGTTTGGCACTGTCCTTTTTCTCCTTAGGGTTTTAAGTCCAATCACCCCAAAAGTCCAACAACCCAAAAGTCTCTGGTCAATGCCACCCCAGAGTTCGAGAGTTTATCTGTAGAGGTCCCTCCCCCCAGCCTGGGTAGAAAGGGGCACCTTACGTGGTCCGGGGCCAACTGCCCTGCCTCTCCGTGGGTTCTGCTTCTGCCTTCTCCACGAACTGCTCCGCTTTACCAGCTGCTCCACTCTGCTCATCCAGCCGTCCTCAGAAACTGCTCCGCTCCACCAGCTGCTCTGCTCCATGAGCTGCTCTGCAAACTGCTCGGCTCCGCTCGCTCTGTGGGCCGCTCCACCCGTCCCACAGCTACTCCGTTCTGCCAGCCGCTCTGCTGCCACCAGCTGTCCCGTGGTCCGCTCCAGCTGTCCCCGCAACTGCTCCACTCCACCAGCTGCTCTGTTCCACAGTATAACTTCAGGCTCCCCCACTAGTTAGCACAGTACTCAGTGCTCTCAGCTCAGTTATTTCAGCTCTTTAGTGATTTCAACTCTTAGTGGGGGAGCCCCAGTGCTAGTGCACCATTAGCCCAAAGCGATTTCAACTCAGTAACCTGTATTTAGATTCTTGAGGGAATAAAAAAAAATCAACTCTGACATTTCACAGTGGAGAGAGGAGGGGGTGGAACTGGTGCTTCTGGCTCTACAAGGAGACTGCACCACCAGGCACAGATACCTGTCCCCAGCCTCTCTCAATTCACTGGGTTTTGGAACCCATGTCCCTTGTCTAGCAAGTACCACCCAACTGAGGGTGAGTCATTTGTCACCAAGCAGTCCCACAGCTCAGCAGTCTGGGATAGGGTAGGCGTGCCTATGCAAATACACTCTCTGAAATTCTTTCCACCAGATGTCAGGGTAGAGCTTATCCTGACTCTGCTTACAGACATAAATAGAAATAGCAGTGCAACACATCCCTGGAAAGAAATGAATGAGCTGTTCATGAGGGAGTTGATGAAGGACTTGGGTACTGTGACTGAAATGAAGCAAATATCCAAGAAGGATAGATTTCTCAGGAAGGAGTACATGGGGGTGTGAAGGTGGCAATCAAGGGTTATGGCCATGATAATGCTAAGATTCCCTGACAAAGATACAATGTAAATAAACAGAAACACCACAAAGTGTAAAAGCTGCAGCTTCTGAACATCAGAGAATGCCATTAGAAAGAATTCATTCATGATGGTTTGATTGGCCATGATTTTTCTGGGAATAGCATTTTCTCTCTGCAGAGGGAAGGATAAAGAGACTGGTATAATAACAAGAACGAGAACCATAGGAGTCATACATACAGATATCTCCTGATCTTAAATTAATCTAGAGCTGTCCAGAGCCGAGCTCTAGTATATATTTTCAAACACCTTGGAGTTTTAATAGACTACTGTGGGGGAGAGGGATATGGGGGCTTTGGGAAATACTCTATAAGACTTTAAGCCCTGGATATCTCCTTATATTCAACTCCTGAATGCAATCCTTCAAACAGCTGCATACAGCCAACTGGAAACCTGAGAGGAATCACCTAAACTATTTTCTGTTCCTCATCCAGGATTGTTTTGATGGAAAGTTTCCAGTAATCTCTAATGCTCGGTGATTCCTAGGTGGAACCCACTAACCACATGCCTCCCCCTCCCCTGTTTATTATTAATTTTTGTAAGGTTCTCAAAAACTAAATGAATGTGGGTAAATGCCTGGAGGATTCATAGATACATGACAGATAGTTAGTTAGATGGATGGCTAGATCTATCTGCGACGCTCTTTCACCACATTGAAACATCAGTACATGGCCCTACTGTGGGTGGGTAAACTAGTTCTAGCTGGAATAATTTAAAAAACCTAGAGTTCATTACTTCTTATGGTCCTTCAGTTTGCAAGGGGATGACAAGGTTTTCAAAAATAAATTGCCAAAGCCTGTGGTCTTTATCCATTCCTTTCTTAAGGACTAATTAAGGATGCCAAAATGTAAGTACGGGTGGCAGGACTTGGGCCAATAATAATAGCAGAACTAATAACTGAATCGAAATAATAATAAGGTAGTGCATAGAATTAGAAAATGAACAAAAGTTATGAAGACTATGAGTAGGAAATATCTGAGATTGCTTGCCGCCCAGAGGTTCTCATATGCCACACCATGGTTGTAAGTGTTAAAGGGCTGGCTTCTGTTCTCAGAAACACTGGTGTAAACCTGGAGTCACTAGAGGAGTTTGGGGTTTACACTGGTGTAAGTGAGGTCAGAAACTGGTCCAATATCTTATTTCAGTAACAATCCTGAGTACTGCTTAGCAACTCCAACTTCAACAGATACAAAGATCACACACCCTTTCAGACTCAGTAACGCAGAATTGAGGGAGTTCAGCATCTCTGAATTTCCCCGGCATATCTATCTATCTATCTATCTATCTATCTATCATTTCTGGGATGCCTAGCAGTATGTTATCTATTGGAGGGGAGGGCTTTTTTTCTGTTAAAAAAAATAAAGCTAAATCTATTAAAGTGGGGCTAAAGATATTGTATGTTCAAAAGTCTGAGGGAATCATACCATGCTTAAATAGGCACCTCGCTCTCCATTTGTGACAGTCTCATTCTTCCTCTGGCTTCATGCTATTTGCTAAGAAGGAAATAATGGTGGCATAGACATGCCCTTGTACCCCAAGGCTGAAATGATGTTGTGGACCAATATATGAGGGAACAAACCCCAACAGAAGTAATTTAACTGCACAAACCATGCTACATACATGCAAACAAGAGTGCCTATTCTCCTCCATAATCCACCTGCATGGAGTGAATGAAATACACCCCTGGAGATAACTGTTGCCATATAGCCTTCAAAGGGCCTTGGGGAAAATGTCTCTGGGGTCCCATAATGAGATGTGTGCTTATAGCAGACACTTCCCCACCCTGTATACTCTTGTATGTTCACAGTACAGGACAATAATATACATAGGAGCTAACTTCCTACTGGGTATAACTCCATCAACTTTTGGGGAGTTATAGCAGAGAAAACTCTGAGCCATGGTTTCTTGTAAGCCTTTCTGCAGTAGCTTAAACTGACTGATTCAAAGATTCATAGATTCGCAGAATTCAAGGCCAGAAGGGGCCATCATGATCTAGTCTGACCTTCTAAGTGTCTACTGCATTTGGGACCACCCGATTCTTTTTACTGGGGTCACTCAGGAGTAAACAACCATGAGGACAATGTAGTTACGCTGCATTTAAACTGCACAACAGGATATGGCCCTGTGGCAAATTGCCAGCACTGTTGTGGTGTGCCCTGTGCTTTTTTCTTCTTAAGGAATGGTCAGGGCATCATCTCTCATTTCTTTTCTTGGGCATTAACTGCCTCGCTAGTGTCCCAGAGAAAGGGGAAGGAGAGGGAGGGATCTGGGCCTGCCTTCTACTCCAGGTCTGAGCCAGGGGCCCTAGGGATAGCAGCAAAGAACTTGAAACTGCAATTCCTTCCCCTGGGCTACTTCCCTTTCTGCCCCTTCAGTTTGTTGGGTTTCTCACCCTCTCTCCACTTGGGTAGGATTTCTCCCAACCCCTTGTGTCTGGGGAGTCCCTTTGTTCTGCGTGAGCAGGGTTTCCTTTTACCTAGTGTTCTGGTCTTCTGGTCCACAACATCACTTCTCCAAACTCCCTTCAGCTCTCCTCCAAACTTCCCTGTTTGACTGAAGTAGAGGTTTTATCAGGTGTCTGGCAGGGCCTTAATTGGCTCCATGTGCTCTCATTAACTCATAATAATCTCTCCTCCATCTACAGGGAACAAGGCTCTGACCATCCTGGGGCTTACACATCTCCTATCTATCACTCTTCTGCTGTATCACAGGCTCTTATAGTTTTCAAAGCTAAGGGTGTAAAACTTATCACAGCAATGGAGAAGAGAACTGGGAGGGAGGAGAAATGGTGCCTGGACTATAGAAATCCAACTATATTTTCATCTTGAGAGGTTCCCATTGGTGGGGTTAGAGTTGGTTGGATTTTTTACCCCTGTGGAAAATGTTGACTTTTCAATGAAAAATCAAAAACTGAGACATTTCAATTCAGAAATGATATCATGGAGCCTCCTGGGAATTGTAGTTCAGGTGCCTCATGCTCCTGTTCGTCTCTACAGACTGAACTTATTGGACAGACTACATCTCCTATGAGGCACCATGGTCTCACCTCTCGGTGAGGTGAGCTAGTGCATCATGGAACTCCCTTGGCATGGTGGATCATGGGAGATGTAGTCCAGCTGGGAATTCCAATCCATAAAGAAGAATGAGGACATAGAAAGGTACAGAGAATGGCAACAGAAGTGATTATGGGTATGGAACAGCTTCTATATGAGGAAGAATTAAAAAAGACTGGGGCTATTCAGCTTGGAAAAGAGATGACTAAGGGGGGATATGATAGAAGTCTATAAAACAATGACTGGAGTGGAGAAACTGAATGGAGAAATGTTATTTGCCCCTTCACATAGAGGGAAAATCAGGGGTAACCCAATTTAAATAATAGGCAACAGCTTTAAACGAAACAAGAGGAAGTACTTCTCCACTTAACACATAGTCAACCTGTGGAACTCATTGCCAGTGGATGTTATGAAGGTCAAAACTATAACTGGGTTAAAAAAGAATCAGATAAGCTCATGGAGGATAGGTCCATAAATGACTATTAGCCAAGATCGTCAGAGACGCAGCTTCAATATCCCACTCTCTGCCAGAGGTGGAAGAAAGCATTTGAATGGGGTATCCCAGCCTCAGTCTCTACTGTTGAAGCTGTTCAACTGTGGATAAATAATGAAAAAAGTCATTGGAGCAGGGGAACTGGACCCTAGGTCTTCCACCTTCCTGGACTACAGAATCATTCTGACTGTCAGTCTTTCTCTCTTTGGCCCAAGGACTATTTAAATATATATCCACAATGGAACAGTCACTGGGCCAGAGAGAGCGATGACGGGCCTGTTTATGTTACTTTACATTTTTTCCAACACACACACACACATGAAAAGAAATCACCTGGAAAAGCTTTAGTCAACAGCATTGTGATGAGATTTGATAGTGAAGTAAATAACCAGGAGCTTTATTGATCAGGCCTGCCCTGCTGGGGCATCCATACAACAGTGATGGAAGTTCCAGGGTCAGATCTCCAGATTGTAGGGTAGTTTTTTAATGGATCTACTCCAGGTCACACCAGCAGAGGATCTGGGCTCATACAATCTATCCATTACACAAGGGAATTTTGCCATCAGTTAATGGTAACATGGTTAATTCTTCACTGAGTTAGTGGTCCTGATTCCCCACTTTGTAACACCTATTTATAATCAAATAATTTCTAATTTACACTGATGGGATTGGAAAGAGAATCAGGCCACTTGATGTTTTTAAATCACAATTTGAGAATATAAGTAACTCAGTCTGGTGCTATAGGTCTATTAAAGGAGGGAGTGGGTGAGGTTCTGTGGCCTATAATGTGCAGGAGGCCAGACTAGATAATCACGATGGTCCCTTCTGAACTTAAAATCTATGACTCTATTATGAAGTTAGATCATCATCACTCCTCACCTATTACTTCTCTTCTTCATCATTTCAGGATCTCCCTCAATCTTCTTACATCCTGGAGAGAAGAAAGCTTGTTTCCTTCTCTATCTTCCTCTCCTTGAATGCTGAGTATCTTCTCTCTGCTGTCATCTCCCAGCCCCTTGTAGGGTGCAGTTTTCCCACCACAATACATTAATAGTTCAAACCATATAGTACACTGTGGCAGACAAGAAGAACATGGTCCCTGAGTGGAGCTGGGCTGTTTCCTCCACGCCCCGTGTCCATTCCTATATATCACACTCCATAATAGGGACTGGTCCTCTTTAGCAGCCAGTCATTACTCTGCCCTCAATTCTGCCATAGCCCGGAACGACACTCTCCAGGACAGCCATGTATGGCAACTCCAAATCCTTGAAAAAGTAAATATCAAACATTGGAGTACTTAATGAATTCTTACTCAGACAAAATTCCAATGATGTTAATGGGGCTACTAACATGAGTCATGAGGAGGCACAAGGATTAACAGACAATTGATTTTTGACCCCTGTCCTAACCCATACCCCCCCACACCTAATGAAAATAGATTTATAGCACAGGGGTGACATCACTCATCTCTAGAAACTTATCCCATAGCTGAGTGTCATCAGAAATGTCATGCATGCTACAACCATGCTGGCTCCCATCTCTCTGCCTTGGTGGATCAGTAAGACCTCAGCAGTTCAGTGAATGTGGTATCCTAGTGTAAATCTGCACCATCTATGTGCAGAAGATCCTGTCTCCCTCCAGAGTCTGAACAAAGCAAGTATAGCAGCCTGCCGATAATTGACCTGCAAAAATGTTATTCCTTTAGGTCAAATGGTAGTGTCCTCAGATTTTGTTACAGATGATTCTGAATTTAATATCTTTGGTAGCTAGCTTGCTAGTTCTATCTACTCTATACGTATCTATCTTATATGCTAAGTGTTAAAATATTTGCAGATGACACCAAACTGAAAGAGGTTGCAAGCACTTGGGAGAACAGGTTTAGAACTGTATGAGTCATTGGAGCTGGCATTGTCTCTCTGGCCACCTTATTGATCTGGGTATTTTTTAACCAGTTCCTTAATGACTCTTCACTGCACTCAGACAGGGAGGTGACACACACATCCATGTCTTTTGGGCTACCCTGAGAGCAAACTAAATCGTTTTTCCCTCAGTGAGTAGCCATGACAAATATAGGGGAAATATAAGAGTCATAAATTATTATGAACATTTTTACCTTGTAACAGGTGTAATAAGAGGATAATCATATACAAGATATGAGAGGTAATTTTTCCACTCTCTTTGGCGCCAGTGAGGATTGAGATGGAGAATTGTGTCCAGATTTGGGCACTACAATTTAAGAAGGATGAGGACAAGTTTAACAAGCTGTGGCAAAGAAGAATCAAGGTATGGTAGAATTTTAATTTCCTGCCCCAATGACCTGGCCAGCAGCAAATTACTGTTGCTAGAGAGCAAGGGGTGGCAGAGAGGAGGGAACTGTGCCTTCTTGAGTCAAAAATCCTTTCCTTGGCTGGTCCTTGCACAGCATAATGGAGAACCACCACCACTCTGATGAAACACAGAAGCAGGTAGCTTGTGGCCATGGAGCCTTGAATAACACCAGTGGGGGCCAAGACATCAATGAGAACTCTTGGCCCACATACAGTTACCTTCCCTTGAAGTTATTTCACCTAAGAGAAGTGTAGTGTGCAAATAATCAGGAGAGGAAGACTGAGGATTGGTTGAGTTGCCTCTGATGTCACCATTGCCCAAGTTTAGAGTGACCTGACCTACTGACTAGGCCATTTGCATAATTTATTCTTAATCTAATGATAAGACACAACTTTTCTTAACAATTTAGCTTCATTAAATCCTAATATCTTCAAATGTAGCCTACACTCTTTTTTGAAATGATGATTAATGCTTTGAAAAGTGGGAAGAGTATGTTTATTCCAGTTTTAAGATCACTTGGGAGAAAGCAAGGAAATGGCAGAAGCTAAATTTCAAGCAGAGCTCATTCTTAATTATTTAATTCTTATGAACTAATTAAGGTATTTACTTGCAAAGTCATCCGGACTCCAAGAATAAGTAATCCATGATCAGGGAGGATACACATTGTTCTTCAGACCTTAGGGTGGGAGCAGTGGGTGCAGTGTATTTTAAGGCTTTGGCTTGGTGTTCTAATTTTCCTCCAAAATGTGTCAGGTGGCCAGAGGCAGGCAACACCCAGACTCTGCACTTGCCTTCAGGGAATGATGATTCTGATATGCATCTGTCATAAACCTAATCCCAGATTTGGACCTTAGCGTTCAAAATTTGGGGGTTAGCATGAAAACCTCCAAGCTTAGTTACCAGCTTGGACCTGGTAAAGCTGCCACCACCCAAAAAATTAGAGTGTTTTGGGGCACTCTGGTCCCCACAAAAACCTTCCCTGGGGACCCCAAGACCCAAATCCCTTGAGTCTCACAACAAAGGGAAATAAACCTTTTCCCTTTCCCCCTCCAGGTGTTCCTGGAGAGATACACAGAAGCAACCTCCGTGAATCTAAGCAGAGGGATTCCACCCTCCCCCGTTTCCAGCCTGGAAACACAAGCACTTCCCTCTTCACCCAGAGGGAATGCAAAGTCAGGCTAGTAAATCTAACACACACAGATTTCCCCCTGACTTCTTCCTCCCACCAATTCCCTGGTGAGCTGCAGACTCAATTCCCTGGAGTTCCCCACTAAAGAAAAACTCCAACAGATCTTAAAAGAAAGCTTTATATAAAAAGAAAGAAAAATACATAAAAATGGTTTCTCTGTATTAAGATGACAAATACAGGGTCAATTGCTTAAAAGAAATATGAATAAACAGCCTTATTCAAAAAGAATACAATTCAAAGCACTCCAGCAACTATAGACATGTAAATACAAAAGAAAAAAAACAATAACCCCTATTGTTTTTATGATCGCTGTACTCACAACTTGGAAACAGAAGATTAGAAAGCAGGAAATAGAAATCACTTCTCATAGCCGAGAGAGCATACAGGCAGAAGACCAAGAACAAAGGACTCACACACAAAAAACCCTCCACCCAGATTTGAAAAAGTCTTGTTTCCTGATTGGTCCTCTGGTCAGGTGCTTCAGATACTTATTTCCAGGTGAAAGAGACGTTAACCCTTAGCTATCTGTTTATGACACGCCCCCCAAATTGCAGACAGTGGGGAAGCTCACTGGCGGCGATTTCCTTCTAGAGCTTTAAAATAAACAGATTAATACAACACATGCACCTTTACATATACCACTAAGTATATAAGTAACAGACTTCTACATTTTAAGAACACTATTTAACTACTGGATTCTGGGAAACTCTCACGGGAGAGTGCATCAGCTACTTTGTTAGAAGCTCCTGAGATGTGCTGAATTTCAAAATCAAAATCTTGGAAAGCTAAACTCCAACGAAGAATTTTCTTGTTGTTCCCCTTGGCAGTATGAAGCCACTTTAGTGCAGCATGGTCAGTTTGTAGCTGGAACCGCCGTCCCCAAACATATGGGCGTAGCTTCTCCAGGGCGTACACAATGGCATAGCATTCCTTTTCACTGACTGACCAGTGACTTTCCCTCTCAGACAGTTTCTTGCTGAGAAACACGACAGGATGGAAGTTGTGATCCGTTGCTTCCTGCATGAGAACTGCTCCTATACCACGCTCAGATGCATCTGTGGTTACTAGGAATGGCTTGTCAATGTCCGGGGCCCTGAGCACAGGGTCAGACATGAGCGTTGCCTTAAGTTGGGTAAAGGCCTTTTGACACTCATCAGTCCACTTAACTGCATTTGGCTGGGTCTTTTTAGTCAGGTCGGTCAGTGGGGCAGTGATTTGGCTGTAGTGTGGTACAAATCGCCTGTAGTACCCGGCCAAGCCTAAGAAGGATTGGACCTGTTTCTTTGACCTTGGGATAGGCCACTTTTGGATAGCATCCACCTTGGCCTATAGGGGGTTTATGGTTCCTCGACCCACCTGGTGCCCCAGGTAATTCACTCTGTTTTAGCCTATTTGACACTTTTTGGCCTTAACAGTTAGTCCGGCCTGCCTGATGCGCTCAAAGATCTTTTCCAGGTGTAGTAGGTGTTCGGGCCAGGAGTCTGAAAAAATGGCCACATCATCAAGGTAGGCAATTGCATATTCTCCCAGTCCTGCTAGTAGACCATAACCAGCCTCTGGAAGGTGGCGGGTGCATTTCGAAGGCCGAAAGGAAGGACATTAAATTCATACACCCCCGCATGGGTGACGAATGCTGACCTCTCCTTGGCAGGTTCATCTAGCGGTACTTGCCAGTACCCCTTGGTTAAGTCTATTGTAGAGATGAACTGGGCCCGTCCCAACTTTTCCAATAGCTCATCGGTGCGGGGCATTGGATAGTTGTCTGGACGAGTTACCGCATTTAGCTTACGGTAGTCCACGCAAAAGCGTATTTCCCCATCTGGTTTAGGTACCAGAACCACTGGAGATGCCCATGCACTGGTAGATGAGCGGATTATTCCCATCTGTAGCATGTTCTGGATCTCCCGTTCTATAGCAGCTTGGGCATGAGGAGACACCCGGAAGGGTGGGGTTCTAATGGGGTGAGCATTACCTGTGTCAATGGAGTGGTATGCCCGTTCAGTCCATCCTGGGGTGGCTGAGAACAATGGGGCGAAGCTAGTGCACAGCTCCTTGATTTGTCGCCGCTGCAGACGTTCCAGAGTGGTTGAGAGGTTCACCTCTTCCACGCCACCATCTTTTTCCCCTTCGTAGTAGACATCGTCAGGCCACTCAGCATCATCTCCCTGGACTGTAAACTGACAAACCTGTAAGTCTCTGGAATAGAAAGGCTTGAGAGAATTAACATGGTACACTCTGGGCTTTAGTGAAGAACTGAGAAATGCTATGAGGTAGTTCACAGTTCCCAGGCGCTCTTGGACCGTGAATGGCCCTTCCCATGATGCTTCCATCTTATGGGCCTGTTGCGCCTTCAAGACCATAACCTGGTCTCCTACCTTGAAGGAACGTTCTCTGGCATGTCTGTCATACCAGGCCTTTTGCTCTTCCTGAGCATCCTTTAGGTTTTCTCTGGCAAGGGCTAAAGAGTGTTGGAGGGTGCTTTGTAGGTTGCTTACAAAGTCCAGAATGTTAATTCCAGTAGAAGGCGTAAACCCCTCCCATTGCTGCTTCACCAACTGTAATGGCCCCTTAGCCTTGTGACCATACACAAGTTCAAACGGTGAAAACCCTAAACTGGGATGTGGTACAGCCCTGTAGGCAAACAGCAACTGCTGCAACACTAGGTCCCAATTATTGGAGTATTCGTTGATGAATTTACGTATCATGGCCCCCAAAGTTCCATTAAACCTTTCCACCAGGCCATTGGTTTGATGGTGGTAAGGGGTGGCAACCAAGTGGTTCACCCCACGTGTGTCCCACAGTTTTTCCATGGTCCCTACCAGGAAATTAGATCCTGAATCTGTAAGGATGTCGGAGGGCCAACCTACCCTGGCAAAAATGTCTGTTAGGGCCAGGCACACAGTGTTAGCCCTGGTGTTGCCTAGAGCTACTGCTTCCGGCCATCGGGTAGCAAAGTCCACAAAAGTCAGTACGTACTGCTTTCCTCTGGGCGTCTTTTTTGGGAAAGGACCCAGAATATCCACAGCTACTCTCTGAAATGGGACCTCAATTATGGGGAGTGGCTGGAGAGGGGCCTTGACCTGGTCTTGGGGTTTTCCCACTCTTTGGCATACCTCACAAGACCGGACATACTTGGCAACATCCTTGCCCATCCCCTCCCAGTGGAAGGACTTCCCCAACCGGTCCTTGGTTCTGTTCACCCCAGCATGGCCACTGGGATGATCATGGGCTAAGCTTAAGAGCTTCCCCCGGTACTTAGTTGGAACCACCAACTGTTTTTGCGGCTGCCATTCTTCCCGGTGTCCACCAGAAAGAATCTCTTTGTATAAAAGTCCTTGGTCTATAACAAACCGGGATCGATTAGAAGAGCTGAGAGGCGGTGGGGTGTTCCGTGCTGCCGCCCAAGCTTTCTGAAGGCTGTCATCTGCTTCCTGCTCAGTCTGGAACTGTTTCCTTGAGGCTGGGGTCACCAGTTCTTCCTCAGACTGTGGACTTGGGCTTGGTCCCTGTGGAAGTGATGTAGGTGATGGGGTTGTTTCCATTGCTGGTGAACCGCTCTCCGCTGGTGCACCTGAGGTTCTTTCAGGCTCTGGCTGAGCCTTTTGGGTATGGCTGTCTGTTGCTTCTGCCAGTTCTAGCTCGCTGGCGCCCTCTGGCTTTGAGTTTGAAGATGTGGTTGCACTTGCTGGTGCTGGTTGCTGTTCCAGTTCCGGGCCTGGGACTGGAGGTGCTGTGGCTGCTTCAGTGGTTGGCATGGAATCCGGGTCCACTACCTCTGTCTGGGTCTCTGGTAACACAGACGGGGCGTCTGTGGACGGCTCAGGAACAGGAATAGGTCTGGAAGCTTGCCTGGTTTGGCTATGTGTAACCATTCCCACTCGCTTGGTCCGCTTCACCTGGTTGGCCAAGTCTTCCCCCAGTAGCATGGGGATAGGATAATTGTCATAGACTGCAAAAGTCCACATTCCTGACCAGCCTTTGTACTGGACAGGCAGTTCAGCTGTAGGCAAGTCTACAGCTTGTGACATGAAGGGGTAAATTGTCACTTGGGCCTTTGGGTAGATGAATTTGGGATCTACGAAGGATTGGTGGATAGCTGACACTTGTGCCCCCGTGTCTCTCCATGCAGTAACCTTTTTTCCGCTCACTCTCAAATTTTCCCTTCGCTCCAAGGGTATTTGAGAGGCATCTGGGCTTGGGGATCTTTTGGGTGATGGTGGTGTAATGAACTGCACTCGGATGGCATTCTTTGGACAGTTGGGCTTGATATGTCCCAGTTCATTACACCTAAAGCATCTTCCATCTGATGGGTCACTGGGTCGAGGTGAGTTACTGGAGACTGATGAGGTGGAAGAATAGTGTGTCTGTGGCTTTACTTGGGTTGTATGTGGGGTCTTTGGCTGTCCTCGGTTGTAGGGTTTATGGTCGGTGTGCCCCCTGAGGTATTCGTTCCCCTTGACAGTAGCTTTCTTGCTTTCTGCCACTTCCATCCATCTGGCTCCAATCTCCCCCGCCTCAGCGAGATTTTTGGGTTTTCCATCTTGTATGTATCGTGTGATGTCCTCAGGAACACCATCCAAGAACTGCTCCATTTGTATGAGGAGGTGCAGTTCTTCCAAGGTTTTAACATTGTGTCCTGATATCCAGGCTTCATAATTTTCCCAACATAGTAGGCATGTTTGGGAAATGACACATCTGGTTTCCACTTTTGGGTTCTGAAACGCCGATGGGCATGATCCGGGATTATCCTCATTCTGTATCTGGCCTTGGTTTGAAAAAGTTTATAGTCGTTCATTTGCTGCTTAGGCATTTCAGCTGCCACCTCTGCTAAAGGTCCACTGAGCTGTGACCTCAATTCTACCATGTATTGGTCTTCAGGGATGCTATACCCAAGACAGGCTCTTTCAAAATTTTCCAAGAAGGCCTCGGTGTCATCACCTGCCTTGTAGGTGGGAAATTTTCTGTGATGTGGAACCATAATTGGCGAAGGGTTGTTAGGATTGGCTGGCGCATGCAGCCCAGCTTGCGCTAAGTCCAGTTAATGTTTTCTCTGTTTTTCCTTCTCTTCACATTCTTTTTGTTGTTTTTCCATTTCTTTTTGTTGTTTTTCCATTTCTCGGCGGTAGGCTACCTCTTCTTCTGCTTGTTTCATTTTGTGAGCCACTTCTTCTTCTTGTAGTTTTCTGTGGTAGGCTGCATTTTTGGCTTCTTCTTGTTTTTGTAGCCTTTCCATCTCTTGTTTGTGAGTTGCCTCATCTCTGGCCATCTGTGTTCTGAGCAGTTCTATCTGTTTTTCCATTGCTTCGAGCTGTACTGCATCTGGTTTTCGTGACATCCTGTTTTCTTGTGTTGGGGTGCCCTCCGGTGCTTGTTGTCTGAACTGCAGGTTCTCTGTTGCCTCCTGGGGTCTGCCTAGCAACAGTGCCTTTTTCCCTTTCTTCCTCTAGCTAATTTTTTCAATGTAAAGTAAACCAGAAAAACCACTTTATTTGCATGTGTATAGTGCTGGTATCTGCCTCCTAATGGGAGTGCTATTGTGTGACAAAAGACCCTTAATAGTCTCTTAATGGTTTCTTGCTTAATATGCAAGCCACAACTGCCAGAGAGAGCAGAGAAAAAAAATTTATCTCTGGTTCCTTTTAAAACCAAACCCTCTCTGCTAAAAAGCCCCTAGCAGAGAAAAGAAAAATATAATATTCCTACTGGCTTCTGGATTCTATCTATCTTTCCCACAACACTGTCACTCATATCATAAACCTAGTCCCAGATTTGGACCTTAGCGTCCAAAATATGAGGGTTAGCATGAAAACCTCCAAGCTTAGTTACCAGCTTGGACCTGGTAAAGCTGCCACCACCCAAAAAATTAGAGTGTTTTGGGGCACTCTGGTCCCCACAAAAACCTTCCCTGGGGACCCCAAGACCCAAATCCCTTGAGTCTCACAACAAAGGGAAATAAACCTTTTCCCTTTCCCCCTCCAGGTGTTCCTGGAGAGATACACAGAAGCAACCTCCGTGAATCTAAGCAGAGGGATTCCACCCTCCCCCGTTTCCAGCCTGGAAACACAAGCACTTCCCTCTTCACCCAGAGGGAATGCAAAGTCAGGCTAGTAAATCTAACACACACAGATTTCCCCCTGACTTCTTCCTCCCACCAATTCCCTGGTGAGCTGCAGACTCAATTCCCTGGAGTTCCCCACTAAAGAAAAACTCCAACAGGTCTTAAAAGAAAGCTTTATATAAAAAGAAAGAAAAATACATAAAAATGGTTTCTCTGTATTAAGGTGACAAATACAGGGTCAATTGCTTAAAAGAAATATGAATAAACAACCTTATTCAAAAAGAATACAATTCAAAGCACTCCAGCAACTATAGACATGTAAATACAAAAATAAAAAAACAATAACTCCTATTGTTTTTATGATCTCTGTACTCACAACTTGGAAACAGAAGATTAGAAAGCAGGAAATAGAAATCACTTCTCATAGCCGAGAGAGCATACAGGCAGAAGACCAAGAACAAAGGACTCACACACAAAAAACCCTCCACCCAGATTTGAAAAAGTCTTGTTTCCTGATTGGTCCTCTGATCAGGTGCTTCAGATACTTATTTCCAGGTGAAAGAGACATTAACCCTTAGCTATCTGTTTATGACAGCATCAATTCAACAGGCACACAAGGATAAGTATGGACTCCTTGTGTGAGTCAGTGTGCAAGATCATATCTCCATGACTGGTCCATAATTATATATATATACCGACAAAGTTCATTCTATACCTTGGTGGGTCCTGTGCTTATTGGTGGATTTGCTCACCTCACATATTCACCCTGTTGGTCAGGAAACAGCCCAGAGACTTCCCCTCTGGTAGAAGTCACAGTCCAGCTCAATTCCTCCTGGTTTTGATCAGAAGTTGGGAGGTTTGGGAGGAACCCGGGCCCGCCCTCTACTCCAGGTTCCAGCCCAGGGCCCTGTGGACTGGAACTGTCTAGAGTATCTCCTGGTACAGTTGTACGACAGCTACAACTCCCTGGGCTACTTCCCCATGGCCTCCTCCCAACGCCTTCTTTGTCCTCACCACAGAGCCTTCCTCCTGATGTCTGATAATGCTTGTATTTCTCAGTCCTCCACCAGTATGCCTACTCACTCTCAGCTTCTTGCACGCCTCTTGCTCCCAGTTCCTCGCTTGCTCGCATGCACTTCCTCTCCTCTGGCTCCCTTTGGCTTGACTGGAGAGAGCCCTTTTAAAGAATCAGAGGGGCCTTAATTAGAGTCAGGTGCTTAACAGCCTCACCTGACTCTTAGCAGGTTAATTGGAGTCAGGTGTTCTCACTGGCCTGGAGCAGCCCCTACTCTGGTCACTCACGGAATAGAAAAATGCTTATTCAGTGGCCTGTATATCTCTCTTCTACTACTCTGCTGTTCCCAACTGGCCTGGGTCTATCACACTACACTGGGGCTTAGGTCGGCTTAACCATGTCTTTCAAGGAGGTGCACGCAGCAGCCGGAGAGTCCTAGTGAGTTAGACCCAAAGGTCAGCTTGCAGGAAGGTCTCAAAACATTTTCTTCCATTTGAATGTCCCCAGACCTTGTAACTGGATTTTTCACTGTGGAACCATTGCCACTGAAAACTGAAGTGAGGAGATAGTCATTGTAATGTCATCTCTAGCTTACATGAATGTAAATTGTGAAGACATAAATTTTGGGGGAATAGCAAGATTGTACAAAACCCACATGTAAAGAAAGTTTGTACAAGAATAAAATAAAACATAAAAAGACATGTTATAGCTTTCGAAATATTTAATGGAGCTCTTTCAAAAATAGTATTAGCTTGCTTTTCAGAGTTTTGCCTAAACAAAATGACCAGAATACAAAAGACAACCCAACGAAACTGCTCTGCCTTAAATTGTTAAAAAATCCAAGGTGCAGTAAAAAACCCCAAAACACATAATTGAATGGTTTATTATTGTGTGTATATGTATATAAATATAACAGACAAAAGTCACAGCTCGAGTTAAACTCAAGTTGGGCCTTGAGCTAACGTTGCAGTTAGGGGTATGTCTGCACTGCAATCACGTGATGTTACTGCAGCTCGCATAGACACACCTGAGTCAGCTTTAATCCAGCTAGCTCAGGTACCGGAGCAATGGAGCTGCAGCAGCCTGTGCTTAAGCCTGGGCTGTAGCAGCTCACTCGGAATCCTGTGAACTTACTTGCTTGGCTAGTCTCAGCTGAAGCATGTGCTGCCGCAGCTTTAATGCTCCAGTACTTGGTAGCTGGAATAAAGCTTGCTGGGGCCTGTCTACACCTGCTGAAATTACACCTCATGATTGCAGGTTAGACTGACTCAAAAACAAGCCTGTAAATTCATCCCCACATGTGCAAATTTAATGAGACAGGTATGGAAAAATGATGAGAATGGCTTAAAAATCATGAGATATTAATTTACATATTTACTGGCATTTTTTTCCTCACAGCCTCTTTCACCTCTTTGTTTCTCAGGCTGTATATGAAGGGATTGGTCATAGGAGTCAGAATTGTGTAGAAGACAGAGAACACTTTGTTGAGGTCTCTGAGTGTGTTGGTTTTTGGTAGCAGATACACAATGATCAGGGTCCCATAGAAAATTGTCACCACAATGAGGTGAGAGGAGCAGGTAGAAAATGCCTTTTGCCTCCCGGTAGTGGAAGGGATTCTCAAGATGGTGGAGATGATACACAGGTAGGATGTCCCAGTTAAAGCAAATGGGGGCAGGGTGAATAAAGCACACAGAATGGTAATTAAAAGCTCCATCTGGTAGATGTCGTTGCGGTAGAGATTTATTATTTGTGTAAATTCACAGAAAAAATGATCAATTTCATTTGAGCCACAGAAAGTTAATTGTAACATCATAAGAGTTACTATGGAATTAGCTAGCAACGCACTTATCCAAGACCCAGCTGCTAGCTGGAGGCAGAAACTGCCATTCATAAGGGTTGCATAATGCAGTGGTTTGCATATCGCTAGGTATCGATCATAAGACATCACTGCCAGGAGATAACACTCGGTGCCTGCAAGGAAGCCAACAAAGTAACATTGTGTGATGCAGCCACCAACAGAAATGGTCCTGTCCCCAGTCAGGAAACTGGCCAGCATCCTGGGCAGGATGATCGAGGTGTAACAGGTCTCCAAGCAAGACAAGTTCCCCAGGAAGAAGTACATGGGGGTGTGAAGGTGCTGATCAGCCACAACTAACACAATAATGAGGATGTTTCCGCACATGGTCACAATGTAAATCACAAGGAACAGCAGAAAGAGAAGGATCTGCAGGTCAGGGACAGTCCCAAATCCCAGGAGGATGAATTCTGTGAGGGAAGTTTGATTTGCCTGTTCTGGGTCTGCCATGGCAGTCATGAACCATCCTCTACAAGAGAACAAGAGTGGCATTTATTAAATGTCAATATCACATTATCAATTTAAATACATTAATGTTCAAATGCTCCCTCTCCTTCAGGTCACCCACACAAATACTGGGCTGAGCACACAGACTAGGGGCTCGGAGTCATATGATGGAGTCTTATGACATCTGAGAGTGAATGAGAAAAACTGAGACACAAACTCGCTGCTAAGGCAAGCTCATATTTGTGTAAAAACTCTATTTTTTTTCTGATTGGCAACAGAATAAGCTTTGCTTCCTTCATTCTGCTCCCAAGAGCTGATACTAGTGGTGTGTAGTGGGAAAACCAGATCACTAGGAGACAGAGCTGTATCTAGGGATTTTTGATCACGAGGCAAGGGGCAGGGGCAGTACTTTTGGCTTTTTGGCGGCAGGTTCTTCTCGGAGGAATTGTGCCATTCTTTGGCAGCAATTCGGTGGCACGTCCTTCCCTCAAAGAGAGGCTAGGGGACCCGTTACCAAATTTCTGCTGAAGAGCCGAACGTGCCGCCCCTCTCCCTTGCCGATGACCTATGACAATTTGACGGTGGGTCCCTCAGTCCCTCTCGGAGGGAAGGACTTGCCACCAAATTGCTGCCAAAGGAGAGACTTTCTCCACCCCTCACCTTCCACGTCCGAGGCAAGTGCCACACTCACCTTGCCCTCGTTATATTACTGTCAGGAGGAGTCTGGAAAATGAACATGTAGGCACTGGATTCCCTGAATTCTTGAAGCCTCTTTTGGGCTGGTAAAACAACCCACAATTTTGCTGACTGTGATCGGCTTGGTTTGGACTTCAGAAGCTTTCATTATCCCGAAACAGAAACCAACTCAGGATGTGTGAGGTTGAGCCAGTCCAAACCCTCACATCCTAAGCCTTTTCAGGTGGTTATCATTTGATTTCATTTGTGTTAGACTATATAGATCTGTTTTTATTCTGCTTTATGATCATCGCATATTAACTTTTGAATTTCTCCAACAAGGGATATTGTTGATTCAGACTGCTTAGTGACATTCTGAAAATTGAATTATCTTCTCGGTATTGATTACATAGACTCTGAATACAGGGATGAGGCAATGACCGCTGGGGTTACGGTCTAGAGGGTGAGGGATTTAGGGACCTGAAGTTGGGGGTTTGGATGAGGGCATCTCAAAGAGTTTTTCTCTGCCTAGAGCATCACATAGGGTATTATCTGGGCCTAATTTTAGTGGAAATCAGGCATCTGGAAGCATCTCACCTCCCCATCATCATTGCAGTCATCAGCCAGAGAGTCATTTAGAGAGGAAATTCCTAGTCTCTTTATATGGTCAAACACTCAATTTGGATAATTAAAACCTATTACTGGGGATAATCTGGATAAGAGATAATAATGCAATACATAAACTGGGATTCTAGCTGAAGCCCACACCTTGGCTAGAGCACTCAGTTGGATACCGATTGAAAATTTTCTGATGGAAATGTTGATTTATCAAAATCAAAACTTTCTATTGGGATGTGACATTTTCAGTGACATTTACTTTTACAGATACATCAACATTATAAAATAAATTAAAAAGAAAACACTATAAAAATTACAATATACATTATAAAAATACAACTATAAACATATAATTAAAATATAAAATAGAATAAAATAAAAAGTTAAATATAATAAAAATAAAAAACCAAATATTTTAAAAAATTGAACATTTAAAAAATTAAAAATTAAAAAAACTATATGAAAGTGAATAAAATAGATTAAAAAAAGAAACAGTCATAACTGAAGTGAAATATGCTAGGAGAGAGTCAAGTATCAGTTAGTCTCTGATTATGTGAGCAAGAACAATCATGGTAAATATCTGAGAGAGAGAATGCTTGGTCCCACCTCAGAGGTCAGGCCCACCCCATCTAAGATCCCATCTCCAACTGTGGCTATCCCTGAAGCTTCAGAGGAAGGAGACCAAAAAAATCCCCCAAAACAAAAACCCTCCCAGAATACATTCCCACAGGATGTAAACCCTGATCCATGAGCTTTAGGAACCTAAGACATAAACCAAAAATGAAGCCCAGGGCTGCTAAGCCGTGCCCCTCAACTTCTCAGGAAATGCAATCATACAGTTGCACTCATAAATTTATCCAGCTCTCTCTTAAAACTAATTAAGTTGTGTGTCCCTACAGCTCCTGTTGGAAGGTCGGTCCAGAATCTCACCCCTCTGTTGGTGAGAAACCTTCTTCTAATTTCCAGCCTGAATTTTTTCATAGCCAGTGTCATGGTATAATTCCCCACTCTGAACCTTAGCGTCCAAAAGATGAGGTACCAGCATGAATTACTCTAAGCTCAATTACCAGCTTAGTTCTTGTAGCGCTGCCACCAACCAGGAATTCCAGTGCCTGGTACACTCTGGTCCCCACAAAACCTTGCCCGGGGACCCTCAAGACCCAGACCCTCTGGATCTTAACACAAGGAAAGTAAACCCTTTCCCCCCACTGTTGCCTCTTCCAGGCTTCCCCTCCCTGGGTTACCCTGGAAGATCACTGTGATTCAAACTCCTTGAATCTTTAAACAGAGAGGAAAATCCACCTTCCCCCCTTCTTCTCTCTCCCCCTCCCAGACTCTCCCTAAGAGAGAAAGTAATCCTAACACAGAGAGAAATTGACCTTTCTCTCCCCCCTTCCCTCCTTTCTCCCCACCAATTCCCTTGTGGATCCAGACCCAGTCCCCTGGGGTCTCAGCAGAATAAAAAAAAAATCAAGTTCTTAAACAAGAAAAGCTTTTAATTAAAGAAAGAAAAAACAGTAAAAATTATCTTTGTAAATTTAAGATGGAATATGTTACAGGGTCTTTCAGCTATAGACACTGGGAATACCCTCCCAGCCTAAGTATACAAGTAGAAATTAAAATCCTTTCAGCAAAATATCAAATTGAACTCCTTCCAGCCAAATACACATTTGCAAATAAAGAAAACAAACATAAGCCTACCTCGCCTTATCTACCTAGTACTCACTATTCTGGACATATAAGAGACTGTATCAAAGAGATTGGAGAGAAACCTGGTTGCACGTCTGGTCGCTCGGAGCCCCCAGAGTGAACAATAACCAAGCTCTAACAGCACAGACAAAAACTTCCCTCCCTCAAGATTTGAAAGTATCCTGTCCCCTGATTGGTCCTCTGGTCAGGTGACAGCCAGGCTCACTGATCTTGTTAACCCTTTACAGGCAAAAGAGATATAAAGTACTTCTGTTCTATTAACTCTTACTTATCTGTTTACAACAGCTAGTTATATAAATTTGTTTTTGTCCAACAAGGAGAGGGAATTAGGAAGAGGAACTCCACCATAACTTTTATCCCAGTGATTATGGTGCTCATCTCAGATATGGGAGACCTCTATTTCAAGTGTCTGATGAGGAGAAATGATTGAAATTGCTCGGATTATTCAATAAAAAGAAATGAGTGTGCCTGGAAAACATTTTCTAGTCACAGTGACATACTTCTGAAAAGAGCCCATTAGAAAATTAGTGGGACATCTGTTTCTAAGTCATTTAAACTCCTTTGAAAATTTGACTGAATGGGACTTTAGCTCTTTGTTCTGCACATCTGAAAGTAAAGTTCCAGATATATACAAGAGTCTATCCTGCCCTCATGAAAGTGAGTGGCTATTTTGACATCAATTGTTAATAGAAATGGGAATGAAGCCAATCTTGTCTCCAATATTCAATCTATGTTTGTCCTCATAGGACCCTATAGAGAAACTAAACCTTTCCTCCATTATCAGCCCATGAGACAAATATCTAAGCAAAGAGATGGAACTTGTACCAGAACCTAGCTTTCAACAGAGGCAGATTCTGTGCAAAGGAACATTTCTGAATGGAGACAGGTAAATAGCTGGGTCTCTCAAGGATCAGAACTAGAGCCAGTGTTGTTTAACATATTAATAAACAATGTAAGAAAAGGAGTAAACAGTGAAGTTGAAAAATTTACAAACTATACAAAATTATTCAAGATAATTAAATCCAAAGCAGACTAAGAAGAGTTACAAAAGGGATCTCAAAAAACTAGTAAGTGAGCAAGAAAATGGCAGATGAAATTCAATGCTGATAAATGAAAGTAAAGCACATCGGAAAACATAATCCCAGCTATAGACACAAAATGATGGGTCTAAATTAGCTGTTACCATTCAAGAAAGATCTTGGAGTCACCGTGGATAGTTCTCTGTAAGATCTGCTCAATGTGCAGCAGCAGTCAAGAAAATTGACAGAATGTTAGGCACCATTAGGAAAGGGACAGATGAGAAGACAGACAATATCATAATGCCACTATATAAATTCATGGTACACCTACACCATGAATACTGCGTGCAGTTCTAGTCACCCCATCTCAAAAACAATATATCCGAATTGGAAAAAGTACAGAGAAGGGCAACAAAAAATATTATGGGTATGGAACAGATTCCATATGAGGAGAGATTAAAAAGACTGGGACTGTTTGGCTTGGAAAAGAGAGGAGTAAGAGGGGATATGAAATCATGAATGGTTTGGAGAAAGTGAATAAGATAGTGTTATTTACATCTTCACAAAATACATGAACCAGGAGTCATCCGCTGAAATTAATAGGCAGCAGGTTTAATGCAAACGAAAGGAAGTATTTCTTCACACAATGCACAGACAAGCTGTAGATCTTGTTTCCAGGGGAGGTTGTGAAGGCCAAAAGTATAACTGGGTACAAAAAAAAATACATAATTGCATGGAGGATAGGTCCATCAATAGCTATTAGCCAAGATAGTCAGGGACTCAGTCCCACTCTTGGGGAGTCCATAAACCTCTGGCAGCTAGAAGCTGGAACTGGACAACCGAGGATAGATCACTCAACAAATTGCTCTATTCTGTTCAGTCCTTCTAAAACATCTGACACCGGCCACTGATGGAGGACAGGATATTGGATATAAGGACCATTGGTCTGACCAAGTAGGGCAATACTTATATTCTTATTAAAACGAAGTGTCTTCTCCAAAGAATGCCCTACTCCTAACTTCCCCATAAAACACACACAAACTCTCCAAAAAAAGAAACTACAGCTAACATGCACCAAATGAACTTCTTTTTCTCAGTGCTGTCTTCAGAAATAGAGAGAGAGAGAGATGAGTGATTCCAGTAGTAGCTGGGGTCCCAGCCACAAGTTCTGTGTTGCAACTCATTCAGTGTGAGCATGCAGTGGAGTTGTAGCTGTCTCTGTCCCAGGATATTCGCGAGACAAGGGAGGGGTGAGATAATACCTTTTATTGGACCAACTTCAGTTGGTGAGAGAGAACTCTTTCTGGCTCAAAAACTTGTCTCTCTCACCAACCGAAGCTGGTCCAATAAAAAATATTAAGTCATCTACCTTGCCTCTGTGTGAGCAGATTGCTGCATCCAGGCAGAAATCAATTGGACCGGTTTGAGAGACTCACCCTTAGATAAGATTGGGGGGGAAGAATCTGGTCATATGTAAAGGAAAGGATAAAATAAGATTAAAAAGGAATAAAAATATTCATCAACTCACCTGCCTTTTAAATGGGGATCATAAAAATGGTGAGATCCTTCTGATCTGTGGTTTTCTCTTTCTGTTGTCTTTGTTTATTTACCTTCTTCCTGATTTGTCTGTCTAGTCTTTCTATCTGCCTCTGCAAAACACCATGTCAGGATATTAACTCTTCTCTGCTCCACTCCCAGGGATAACCCTATCATAACCTTAGTCCCAGATTTGGACCTTAGCGTCCAAAATATGGGGGTTAGCATGAAAAACCTCCAAGCTTAGTTACCAGCTTGGACCTGGTACCTGCTGCCACCACCCAAAAAATTAGAGTGTTTTGGGGCACTCTGGTCCCCCTGAAAAACCTTCCCTGGGGACCCCAAGACCCAAATCCCTTGAGTCTCACAACAAAGGGAAATAATCCTTTTTCCCTTCCCCCCTCCAGGTGCTCCTGGAGAGATACACAGACACAAGCTCTGTGAAACTACACAGAGACTCCCCCCTCTCTGTTCCCAATCCTGGAAACAAAAAGTACTTTCCTATTCCCCCAGAGGGAATGCAAAATCAGGCTAGCAATCCAACACACAGATCTCCCCGATTTCTTCCTCCCACCAATTCCCTGGTGAGTACAGACTCAATTTCCCTGAAGTAAAGAAAACTTCAACAGGTCTTAAAAGAAAGCTTTATATAAAAAGAAAGAAAAATACATACAAATGTGCTCTCTGTATTAAGATGATACAACACAGGGTCAATTGCTTAAAAGAATATTGAATAAACAGCCTTATTCAAAAAGAAGACAAATCAAAGCACTCCAGCACTTATATTCATGCAAATACCAAAGAAAGAAAACCATAGAACTTACTATCTGATCTCTTTGTCCTTACACTTAGAAACAGAAAATTAGAAAGTAGAACTACTTCTCCAAAGCTCAGAGAAAGCAGGCAGGCAGACAAAAGACTTAGACACAAACTCCCTCCACCCAGAGTTGAAAAAAATCCGGTTTCCTGATTGGTCCTCTGGTCAGGTGCTTCAGGTGGAAGAGACATTAACCCTTAGCTATCTGTTTATGACACGCCCCCCAAATTGCAGACAGTGGGGAAGCTCACTGGCGGCGATTTCCTTCTAGAACTTTAAAATAAACAGATTAATACAACACATGCACCTTTACATATACCCCTAAGTATATAACTAACAGACTTCTACATTTTAAGAACACTTTTTAACTACTGAATTCTGGGAAACTCTCACGGGAGAGTGCATCAGCTACTTTGTTAGAAGCTCCTGTGATGTGCTGAATTTCAAAATCAAAAATCTTGGAGAGCTAAACTCCAACGAAGAAGTTTCTTGTTGTTCCCCTTGGCAGTATGAAGCCACTTTAGTGCAGCATGGTCAGTTTGTAGTTGGAACCGCCGTCCCCAAACATATGGGCGTAGCTTTTCCAGGGCGTACACAATGGCATAGCATTCCTTTTCACTGACTGACCAGTGACTTTCCCTCTCAGACAGTTTCTTGCTGAGAAACACGACAGGATGGAAGTTGTGATCTGTTGCTTCCTGCATGAGCACTGCTCCTATACCACGCTCAGATGCATCTGTGGTTACTAGGAATGGCTTGTCAAAGTCCGGGGCCCTGAGCACAGGGTCAGACATGAGCGTCGCCTTAAGCTGGGTAAAGGCCTTTTGACACTCATCAGTCCACTTAACGGCATTTGGCTGGGTCTTTTTGGTCAGGTCGGTCAATGGGGCAGCGATTTGGCTGTAGTGTGGTACAAATCGCCTGTAGTATCCGGCCAAGCCTAAGAAGGATTGGACCTGCTTCTTTGACTTTGGGACAGGCCACTTTTGGATAGCATCCACCTTGGCCTGTAGGGGGTTTATGGTTCCTCGACCCACCTGGTGCCCCAGGTAAGTCACTCTGTTTTGGCCTATTTGACACTTTTTGGCCTTAACAGTTAGTCCGGCCTGCCTGATGCGCTCAAAGACCTTTTCCAGGTGTAGTAGGTGTTCGGGCCAGGAGTCTGAAAAAATGGCCACATCATCGAGGTAGGCAACTGCAAATTCTCCCAGTCCAGCTAGTATACCATCTACCAGCCTCTGGAAGGTGGCGGGTGCATTTCGAAGGCCGAAAGGAAGGACATTGAATTCATACAACCCCGCATGGGTGACGAATGCTGACCTCTCCTTGGCAGGTTCATCTAGCGGTACTTGCCAGTACCCCTTGGTTTAAGTCTATTGTAGAGATGAACTGGGCACGTCCCAACTTCTCCAATAGCTCATCGGTACGTGGCATTGGATAGTTGTCCGGACGAGTTACAGCATTTAGCTTATGGTAGTCCACGCAAAAGCGTATTTCCCCATCTGGTTTGGGTACCAGAACCACTGGAGATGCCCATGCACTGGTAGATGAGCGGATTATACCCATCTGTAGCATGTTCTGGATCTCCCGTTCTATAGCAGCTTGGGCATGAGGAGACACTCGGTAGGGTGGGGTTCTGATTGGGTGAGCATTACCTGTATCAATGGAGTGGTATGCCCGTTCAGTCCGTCCTGGGGTGGCTGAGAACAATGGGGGCGAAGCTAGTGCACAGCTCCTTGATTTGTTGCCGCTGCAGACGTTCTAGGGGTGGTTGAGAGGTTCAACCTCTTCCACGCCACCGTCTTTTTTCCCGTCGTAGTAGACACCGTCAGGCCACTCAGCATCATCTTCCTGGACTGTAAACTGACAAACCTGTAAGTCTCTGGAATAGAAAGGCTTGAGAGAATTAACATGGTACACTTTAGGCTTTAGTGAGGAATTGGGAAATGCTATGAGGTAGTTTACAGCTCCCAGGCGCTCTTGGACCGTGAATGGGCCCTTCCCATGATGCTTCCATCTTATGGGCCTGTTGCGCCTTCAAGACCATAACCTGGTCTCCTACCTTGAAGGAACGTTCTCTGGCATGTCTGTCATACCAGGCCTTTTGCTCTTCCTGAGCATTCTTTAGGTTCTCTCTAGCAAGGGCTAAAGAGTGTCGGAGGGTGCTTTGTAGGTTGCTTACAAAGTCCAGAATGTTAGTTCCTGGAGAAGGCGTAAACCCCTCCCATTGCTGCTTCACCAACTGTAATGGCCCCTTAACCTCGTGACCATACACAAGTTCAAATGGTGAAAACCCTAAACTGGGATGTGGTACAGCCCTGTAGGCAAACAGCAACTGCTGCAACACTAGGTCCCAATTATTGGAGAATTCGTTGATGAATTTTCGTATCATGGCCCCCAAAGTTCCATTGAACCTTTCCACCAGGCCATTGGTTTGATGGTGGTATGGGGTGGCAACCAAGTGATTCACCCCATGAGTTTCCCACAGTTTTTCCATGGTTCCTGCCAGGAAATTAGACCCTGAATCTGTAAGGATGTCGCAGGGCCAGCCTACCCTGGCAAAGATGTCTGTTAAGGCCAGGCACACAGTGTTAGCCCTGGTGTTGCCTAGAGCTACTGCTTCTGGCCATCGGGTAGCAAAGTCCACTAAAGTCAGTACGTACTGCTTTCCTCTGGGCGTCTTTTTTGGGAAAGGACCCAGAATATCCACAGCTACTCGCTGAAATGGGACCTCAATTATGGGGAGTGGCTGGAGAGGGGCCTTGACCTGGTCTTGAGGCTTTCCCACTCTTTGGCATACCTCACAAGACCGGACATACTTGGCAACATCCTTGCCCATCCCCTCCCAGTGGAAGGACTTCCCCAACCGGTCCTTGGTTCTGTTCACCCCAGCATGGCCACTGGGATGATCATGGGCTAAGCTTAAGAGCTTCCCCCGGTACTTAGTTGGAACCACCAACTGTTTTTGCGGCTGCCATTCTTCCCGGTGTCCACCAGAAAGAATTTCCTTGTATAAAAGTCCTTGGTCTATAACAAACCGGGATCGATTAGAAGAGCTGAGAGGCGGTGGGGTGCTCCGTGCCGCCGCCCAAGCTTTCTGAAGGCTGTCATCCGCTTCCTGCTCAGTCTGGAACTGTTCCCTTGAGGCTGGGGTCACCAGTTCTTCCTCAGACTGTGGACTTGGGCTTGGTCCCTGTGGAAGCGATGTAGGTGATGGGGTTGTTTCCGTTGCTGGTGAACCGCTCTCCGCTGGTGCACCTGAGGGTATTTCAGGCTCTGGCCGAGCCTTTTGGGTATGACTGTCTTTTGCTTCTGCCAGTTCTGGCTCGCTGGCGCTCACTGGCTGTGAGTTTGAAGATGGGGTTGCAATCTCTGGTGCTGGTTGCTGTTCCAGTTCCGGCCTGGGACTGGAGGTGCTGTGGCTGTTTCAGTGGTTGGCATGGAATCCGGGTCCACTACCTCTGTCTGGGTCTCTGGTAACACAGACGGGGCCTCTGTGGACGGCTCAGGAACAGGAATGGGTCTGGAAGCTTGCCTGGTTTGGCTACGTGTAACCATTCCCACTCTCTTGGCCCGCCTCACCTGGTTGGCCAAGTCTTCCCCCAGTAGCATGGGGATAGGATAATTGTCATAGACTGCAAAAGTCCACATTCCTGACCAGCCTTTGTACTGGACAGGCAGTTGAGCTGTAGGCAAGTCTACAGCTTGTGACATGAAGGGGTAAATTGTAACTTTGGCCTTTGGGTTGATGAATTTGGGGTCAACGAAGGATTGGTGGATAGCTGACACTTGTGCCCCCGTGTCTCTCCACGCAGTAACCTTCTTTCCGCCCACTCTCAAATTTTCCTTTCGCTCCAAGGGTATTTGATAAGCATCCGGGCCTGGGGATCTTTGGTGTGATGGTTGTGTAATGAATTGCACTCGCATGGTGTTCTTTGGACAGTTGGCCTTGATATGTCCCAGTTCATTACACTTAAAGCATCTTCCATCTGATGGGTCACTGGGCCGAGGTGAGTTACTGGAGACTGGTGAGGTTGAAGGGTAGGGTATCTGTGGCTTTACTTGGGTGGTATGTGGGGTCTTTGGCTGTCCTCGGTTGTAGGGTTTATGGTCTGTGTGCCCCCTGGGGTAATCGTTCCCCTTGACAGTAGCTTTCTTGCTTTCTGCCAGTTCCATCCATTTGGCTCCAATCTCCACCGCCTCAGCGATATCTTTGGGATTTCCATCTTGTATGTACCGTGTGATGTCTTCAGGAACACCATCCAAGAACTGCTCCATTTGTATGAGGAGGTGCAGTTCTTCCAAGGTTTGAATGTTGTTTCCTGTTATCCAGGCCTCATAGTTTTTTTGCAATGTAGTGGGCGTGTTTGGGAAATGACACCTCTGGTTTCCACTTTTGGGTTCTGAAAACGCCGATGGGCATGATCTGGGGTTATCCCCATTCTGTATCTGGCCTTGGTTTGAAAAAAGTTTATAGTCATTCATTTGCTGCTTAGGCATTTCAGCTGCCACCTCTGCTAAAAGGTCCACTGAGCTGTGACCTCACTTCTACCATGTACTGGTCTTCGGGAATGCTGTACCCAAGACAGGCTCTTTTCAAAATTTTCCAAGAAGGCCTCGGTGTCATCACCTGCCTTGTAGGTGGGAAATTTCCTGTGCTGTGGAGCAATAATTGGCGCCGGGTTGTTAGGGTTGGCTGGCACATGCAGCCCAGCTTTTGCCAACTCCAGTTCATGTTTTCCTCTGTTTTTCCTTCTCTTCATTCTCTTTTTGTTGTTTTTCCATTTCTTTTTGTTGTTTTTTCCATTTCTCGGTGGTGGGCCGCCTCCTCTTCTTCTTGCTTCCTTCTGTGGGCCAACTCTTCTTCTGCTTGTTTCCTTCGGTAGGCTACACTCTTCTTCTTCTAGTTTTCTTTTGTGTGCTGCCTCTTGGGCTGCCTGTTCTCTTTGGAAGGCTGCCAGTTTCATGCTTTCTTCCTTTCTTTCATCTCCATCTGTCGCCTGTGTTCAGCTTCTTTGATTTGTTCTTCGGCGTCAATTTTTGCCTTAGAAGTCATGGTTCCTGTTTTCTTGTGTTGGGGTGCCCTCCGGTGTTTATCTTCTGAACTGCAGGTTCTGTTGCCTCCTGAAGTCTGCCTAGCAACAGTGCTTTTTTCCTTTTCTCTCTCTAGCTAATGTTCAATGAAAGGAAACCAGAAAAACCACTTTATTTGCATGCATATAAGTGCTGGTACTTGCCTCCTAATGGGAGGGCTATTGCATGACAAAAGACCCTTAACAGTCTGGTAATGGCTTCTCGCTTAACATGCAAGCCACAAACTGCCAGAGAGAGCAGAAAAAAAAATATTCTCTTTGGTTCCCTTTTAAAACCAACTGTTTCTCTCTCTGCTAAAAAGCCCTTAGCAGAGAAAAGAAAAATAGAATATTCCTACTGGCTTCTGGATTCTGTCTATATCCCACCAGCTGCACACCATATCATAACCTTAGTCCCAGATTTGGACCTTAGCGTCCAAAATATGGGGGTTAGCATGAAAAACCTCCAAGCTTAGTTACCAGCTTGGACCTGGTACCTGCTGCCACCACCCAAAAAATTAGAGTGTTTTGGGGCACTCTGGTCCCCCTGAAAAACCTTCCCTGGGGACCCCAAGACCCAAAATCCCTTGAGTCTCACAACAAAGGGAAATAATCCTTTTTCCTTCCCCCCTCCAGGTGCTCCTGGAGAGATACACAGACACAAGCTCTGTGAAACTACACAGAGACTCCCCCTCTCTGTTCCCAATCCTGGAAACAAAAAGTACTTTCCTATTCCCCCAGAGGGAAGCAAAAATCAGGCTAGCCAATCCACACACAGATCTCCCGATTTCTTCCTCCCACCAATTCCCTGGTGAGTACAGACTCAATTTCCCTGAAGTAAAGAAAACTTCAACAGGTCTTTAAAAGAAAGCTTTATATAAAAAGAAAGAAAAAATACATACAAATGTGCTCTCTGTATTAAGATGATACAACACAGGGTCAATTGCCTTAAAAGAATATTAGAATAAACAGCCTTATTTCAAAAAGAAGACAAATCACAGCACTCCAGCACTTATATTCATGCAAATACCAAAGAAAGAAAAACCATAGAACTTACTATCTGATCTCTTTGTCCTTACACTTAGAAACAGAAAATTAGGAAAGTAGAACTACTTTCTCCAAAGCTCAGAGAAAGCAGGCAGGCAGACAAAAGACTCAGACACAAACTCCCTCCACCCAGAGTTGAAAAAATTCCGGTTTCCTGATTGGTCCTCTGGTCAGGTGCTTCAGGTGGAAGAGACATTAACCCTTAGCTATCTGTTTATGACAAACCCTACCTTGTCAGATGTAACTGTCTGGAGTAAAGAGCCTTTCCTCATCTGACTCCAAGACTAAGAACTGATTTTCGAGAATTATTTAAATGCTGTCTTGTTCCGTTGGGACAAGATCCCTGCAGACTCCTCTCTGAAACAAGCTACCTGTAACACTGAGCTGGGCCAGTCCTTAAGCAGCAGACAGTACTGAGGCTTGGATTGCTAAATGAACCTAATGGATTTAGGTATCCAATCTCAGTGACAGGTTTGGATTTTAAAAGTGCCCTAGGAGCTAGACCCCCAAACAGCAAACCATTTAATCTCTCATACGCTCCATTGACGATGCTAGCCATAATGTGAATGGAGCAAATAGACTGCATAGCATGTTGGGGAAAAAGTAGGAGATGAGAGTAAGGGGTGGGGGGAAACAAAAACAAACAAACAAACAAGACCTCCTAAGCAGTATTCCTTGACCCTGTGCTATTTGTAAATTTGACACCTATTCACCAAATATTTTCATGCACAGAAAAAGAAAGTCTAATTTGACAATCCAGCATATGGAAGCACCCCCAATACCTTTAAGCTATTGATTGGGGTACTTGGATGTGGGGAAAACTCATTCGCTTCTCACCTCTGCCTGCTATGGAGAAGAGCTTTGAGGTTAGGGCTCCCATTTCTCAACAAACTGCTCTAATCTCTGGGCTATAAGGTATTTTAGGGTAGGGCTTTCTCAGGCTCTCCTGATGAAGCTGTTCACATTGTAGAAATCAGCAGCACATCGGCAACAGCAGATACTAGATACATCAGTAGAATGCAGCCATGGTGGCATGTAGAATGGATTTCCATCTTAGATTCATGCTTGCAAGTTTTCTTGCTTCCACAAAAGTTAGTATGGGAGGATTTAGGTTTCTTAAATTCCTCAAAATTGCATCTTCCAATCTTATTCACAGTCACCCTTATGCTCTTCTTCCTTTGACCTCAGATTAATAAGCCTTCAGTAAAGAAGTGTACCTTCTTCTGCACATTGGACATGACCCCACCATTGCAGCCATCTTCTTCCCAAATGATGCAAGACTGCAACTAGCTGGGATCATCTAACTATGTCCTCTTTTGTGACAAAATCAAACTGTGACACTCTGTACTTTGAGGGAGTGCTCTGTAATCCCCACCTTTATCATTTGTATCTAGTTGTGATATTTCATATAAGGCTTGCCATTTAAGGTATCATGGAAAAGGTTATGATTGCTGAAACCCATTGTTCTACTTAAATAAGTATATTTTGAGTGCATATGAAGTTATGAGATTGTGCTCTATGGTTGTCATTGAAATATGCTGTAAATTTGGGAGTCACCCAGATGCTAGTTTCCCCAGAGACAACAACAAGGGAGGTGACCAAGTGCCCAGGGGTGTGTGAATTTGGCCATCAACAACTATTGTGCAGCAAGGGAGATACAATTCAATGACTTATCAGCACAGGACCACACCTGTGACTCAGCAATGCCCCAGCCATGTCTGGACTTTTTTTTCCCAAGTACATGGACTAAGAGTACAAAATAGAACATAGGACGAAGCATGATGCTCCCTTTTCCTCTCCCTCGCACCTATGCTGAAGGCAACGAGAATGCTGGAGCTGAGGAGACTGGTCCCAGGCCTAATAGGGAAGGCCAGTGTATCAAAGACTATAACCAACCTGTAATATCCAGTGCGACAAGAAAAACTGTCTAAATTCTCCACCTTATTAGACTTGGGCAATATCTAGTTCAAGCAGTGTGCTTATCTTTTATTTTCTTCTGGTAACTTCTCTGATTTTTTGTCTATCACTTATAGTCTACCTTTTGTAGGCAAACTTATTTTTATGTTTATCCTTACCAGTGAGTTTGTCTGAAGTGTTTGGCAAATCTTCTCAGGTTACAAAGGCTGGTGCATGGCCACTTTCCCCTGAAGTGGCAAACTAATTAATAAATTTGCATTGCTCAAGAAGGAATCTTGACCAATGCAAGACAGTATATTCCTGAGGTACAAGGCTGGGAGCAGGGCAGGATTTGGCTGGTGCCTTTCTCTGTGTGTATTGTAAGTGGCTATGTGAGCATTTATGCAATCTAGCTGGACATGGGGCTCCACATGCTGCTGGAATGAGTGATAACAGCACCTGGAGTGGTTGGATGCCTTTCACTAGCAGAGCACTGTGAGATACAACTCAGGCTAGTGAATTCAGGGGGCACAGTGGTCCCATAGTCCCAGGTTGCAGCCCAGGGATCCCATCCCACAAACCAACAGATGTTAAAAATCTGCTGTATTTTTGACACTGAAAACTGTCTAGTTTCCTCCTCAGGTATTGTTAATGGTTATATTTCTGCTCCATATAACAGAATTGCCATGGCTACTACATTGAACACTCATGTCTTAGCTGTCACATAGACATTCTGCCACCCAGACTGAGGCATTTGAAGATGCTGAAATGACACTGATGCAAGACTGATCATACATGTGACTCCTTCAGCTATAGAACCTACTGCTGCCAACCCGCTACCCAGATAGATACAACTTTTAACCCATTCAAAACCATTGACATGTACACGCACAGCGTCAGGCCATTCATTTCCATTTTATAGGAGGCATTCATGGCTTTGGTTTTATCATCATAGTTTGTTATTTTTCTCAACTATTGGTCAGTAGTCCCCCCCAAGTAAGGCAATACCAACTTCATATTCAAGATCTACTCAAGATGAATCTCTAAATAATACAGCTCCTACCTGGGCCTCAATCAGTCTGTGACACTCTGTGTCTTAAAGCAGGACCTTGCCCCCTCATAGTCACACTGCCATACACTTATAATATATTTTGTACAAAGTAGATCATGTAAGGTAGTAATGGAAAAGTTACAATCTATCAAGTATGATCATTCTTTGTGTATTCATGTATTATCTTTGTATCTACAGTTATGAATATTAAGTAGGTATGAGTATTTCAGATGTTTGCTACTGGGGGTGACACCCACCAGGTATTTACATCTTGTCTGGCCAACACATTGTGAACGGACTATTCAAGTTAATGGGCCATTACTGAACACTTAACTCTCACAATGGACCATAGAAGAAACCTGTCCCAGCATGAGGGGCCTTCCTGTAAACTTTCAAGCTGAAGTATGGGTGATAGCTGCTATTGTGGAGTCATCAAAGTATGTAAGGGCATGTGACTCGCTCATGTGACCCTGACTCCATCTTGTAAAGTGTATTTTTTCACAAACTCGGCTGGGGGCTGTGTTAGAAACTGTAAAACTCCACCCACTGGAGGAAGCTATAAAAGAAGGAGGGTGACATCAGGACTTGTTCTCTCTCCCACCACAACTCAACACCTGAAGGAACATCTGGAAAGCAAAGACTCTGAACTGGGGAGAGGGTCCCAGGCTGAAAGGATTTCTAGCTTGCATACTAAAGAACTTTTTGTATGAGCTATCAGGGTGAGACATTGCTTGATTCAAATCTTGTTCAGTTATTAGAACCCAGACTGCAATTTTATTGTATTTCTTAAACTAACTTTGATCTACACACTTACTATTTGTAATCACTTAAATCTATCTTTTGCAGTTAGTAAACTTACTTTTATGTTTATTCTTACTAGTGAGTTTGTCTGAAATGTTTGGTAAGTCTACTCAGGTTGCAAAGGCTGTCCATGTCCACTCCCCTTAAAGAAGCGTCAGATCAATTAATACAATTGTATTGTTCGAGACGTGATCTTGAGCAGTGCAAGACAGTATATCCCTGAGGTACAAGGCTGGGCGGATCTGCTTGGTGCCTTTCTCTCTGAGATTTCATGAGTGGCTCTGAGAGCATTCATGCAACCTAGCTGAGTGTGGGACTTCACATGCTGCTGGACTGAGTGATAACAGCACCTGGAGAGAGGTTTGCTGATTGTCAGTAGCAGAGCATTTTGAGACACACCTCAGGCTGATGAATTCAGGGGGCACAGCAGTTCCACAGTCTCAGGTTGCACCCCATCACATCATCCAATATCTATTATAACATTAAATACTCTAAAGCATACCTGAAAGCATAACTGATGCATGCCTGATTCTACAGAATGCCAGTCTGCAATACAACTGTTGACCCTCACACAAATCAATGTACCATGGCACTGTTCCTCTGTGTAGCACACTGGTGAAGCCGTATCCACAGCACCGATTGATGCAGTAAGTCAAACCCAGGTGTAAATTCTAAAACCCAATGGTACCATCCTTTGGTCTCTGAAGTAGTTTTTCAGTAACATTTTCTCTTTTTCTACTACTGTGATGTTTTAGTACTATACAATGGAAAGGATATTTCACCCCAAAGGGGTCTGTCTGGGCTGTAGGGGAAGAGGCTCTTTCCAATACTTGCCTAACACTTTACACTTCATGTGTGTCTACACAGTCAGCTAGGGGTGTGATTCCCAGCTCACGCAAACATATTCACGGTAGGTCTCATTGAGGCAGCTGACTCAAAATAGTAATGTAGCTGCTGTAGAATAGGATGTGGCATATATTGGCATGGTCTAGGCGTGCCAAATACCTATGCATTGAGATCAGGCAGGTTTTCATTCAGTGAAACTAGTCTGTGCCTCCACTCACTGCTGTCTATGATACTACTGCTACACTCTTAATTTTGGAATGCTAGCTCCAGGAACTGGGAATCCCACCTCTAGCTCATAGTGTAGACACAGCCTTAATGGACATTAAGAGTCAATGTGTTCAAGGCTGTAGCCTTCTGTACTTGGGGAGTGCTGGAACAGTTTGAGCAGGCTGGATCACATTGGGGGAACCATACACAGACACACAGGAGAATCTGAACAGGCCAAGTGAATGCAAATCAGACAGATTCTGTCCCTGTAATTTAAGAGCAAAGCCAAACTAATTTAGCTTCTAGTGAAGTATGAGATTAAGTATGTGTGTGGGGTTCTTGTAGGAGCTGTCCAACAAGTACCAAAGGGTTTTCTCTGGTTTCCAGTTCATTACATCTCAGCTCAGACCAAGGTAATCACCTGACTCTGAGTCATTGATTTCTCCAGTTTGGCTCTTTAAGGAGACCTTGACTAGGTAATCAGCCAGACAATGGCTATCTGCTCATACTGTAGCTTCTAAAGAGATGGAGTCTAGGTGGGTCATTTGCATAATCTTCACCCCCACAAATTTCTTTGAAAATCCACTTCTCATGTATTATCCCAAAAAGTCCTTTGAAGTCCCCAATATCTCCAAGCAATTGCCTTCCTTTTAAAGAAGCGCCACACAATCCTGTAACACTACACAAATATTTGTATTTTTAATACAATAAACTCCAAAGAGATGAAATATAATTCAATCAGGTTTGTCTAGGATGTTACAGGACCTTGTCATATCTGTCACAAGGCCTCTCTTGCAATATAGTGTCTGAACGTCTTGCTGCGCTTACTCAACTCCCATCTTTTTGCAGTCTTACTCCCATCTATATGGGTTTGACTGTTCACGTCCTTCTTTTCCATTCCAGTCTGTCTTGAATTCTATTCCTTGGAAACTCTGCAGCTAATTGTATCTTTTAGTATGACATCCATTCATCTTGTTCTGGGTCTGGGAATGGTTGGGTCATTACACTAATTGAATCTATTTCCCCATGTTAAGTTCTCCTCACACCTTCTATGGGTGAACTCAATTATTACTTCAAAGGGTTTTTTTGCTCCTACTGATGATAGCTCATCTCAGTTGATTGGCCTCTTACAGTTGGCATGGCTACTTCCACCTTTTCATGTTCTCCGTATGTATAAATATCTTCTTTCTGTGTGTTCCATTCTATGCATCTGAAGAAATAGACTGTAGCCCACGAAAGCTTATGCTCAAATAAATGTGTTAGTCTCTAAGGTGCCACATGTATTCCTGTTCTTTTTAAAGATCTGAAAGTAGTTTCTGTGTATTAATTTGGATCCATAGACAGACCAAAGTGTCCTTATAACTCAGGCAATGTCGCACATTAAACTGTTTAAAATAAGGTTCAGAGTTTGGTATGCAGAGGCTTCACTCTTCTTAGTACCTTGGCAAATATACCATTAAAAATCCCATTTTATAAACTTTTTTAAAGATACAGACAAGGCAGCAAAACAAGTAAAGCATTTGAAATGTAAAATATTAAATCAGGCTTTCATTTTAACTTCCCTGGTTCCCTTTTTCTTCTGTTGAAGACAATTTTTTTAAAGAATTAGATAAATTCATGTAGGATAGGTCTATCAATGGCTTTTAGTCCAGATGGCCAGAGAGGCAACCCTCTGCTCTGGATGTCTCTAAATCTCTGACTGCCAGGAACTGGGACTGGACAACAGGGGATGGATCACTCAATAATTGCCTGTTCTTTTCATTTTTCCCTCTGAAGAATCTGGCACTGGCCCCTGTCAGAAACCGGATACTGTGCAAGATGGACCATTGGTCTGATGGACCATGTGACCTGGGATGGTCTATCATTTGTTCCTGTGTCCTAACATCATGAAAGGTGATTCCCTAGCCAATGGCAGAGGATGAGGAGAAGGATGTGTTCTAAACCCCACCTCTGTCAGAGTTCAGTCCCCATGTCACCTGGAGCAAGACATCTCCTTCTGTTGAGAGGGCTCCCAGCTGAGAATCTTTTAACTGAACCTAAGGCATTTTTTAACAAAAAGGTGGGGTCTGGAAAGGAAGAAGGAATTAGAAGGAGGAGACCACTCAACTTTTATCCCAATGGTCAGGTTAATTACCTGGGATGTGGGAGGTCCCCGCTTCAAGTGCCTGATAAAGAGACAGGATTTAAACAGAGGATCTCTCCCCACCCATGCGAGTGCCCTAACCCTGAGGATATGGGACATTCTCATTGGGGTCTCTCTCTAACTCGCTTGTTCAAACCTAAGTTGCTTTGTGGATCTAGCTCTACCTGGGAAAAATACTATTAGTTCCACTAATTATTATAATTAATTATTGAAAAAAAATCCTTGAGATTTTAGTAGGGTAAAGTACAATAAGATAACTATTTAATGTCAGTTGTTTCAACAAATTAGTCATCATCCCCCCCCCCCCCCGCGGCTGAGAAATTAATAAATAAAGAGATTTTAATAAAATTGGCCAGATGCTCAGCTGGTATAAATTGGCCATAGCTCCCCTGAAGTCAGTGGGCCAGATTAAACAGATATGGAGAAAGGAGAGAGAGAGAGAAATATGTGAATGACTCTCTGGCCTGGTGCTCAGAGCACTCACTATGGATGTAGGAGACCCAAGGTCCAGGCCCCTGTGCTCCAGTGACTCTTGTACAACTTGTCCTGCTAACTTTAATGGAGCCACACTGATTTAGAGCAGCTGAGGTTGTCACAATGTGTCCATCAGTTACCTGACTTGAGAATGTCCCAAACACAAGTTAGCCATAGTTCTCTTCTCTTGGATTTAAAAAAAATTTAATTTAAGATCATCAGCACTACTTGAGAAACTTCAATTTCCTCAACGTTTTTCCTAGTGCTATTTTCACCTCCTTGTTTTTCAGGCTGTAGATGATGGGGTTTAACATGGGGGTCAAGATGCTGTATTGGATGGAGAATATTTCATCAAGAACCACAGAGGAGACTGAGCTGGGTTTTGTGTACTGGAAAAAGGCAGTCAGGTACCATAAACCAACCACAATAAGATGGGAGCTGCAGGTGGAGAAGGCTTTATGCCTGCCCTCCGCAGACCGTATCCTCAGGATGGTGGACACGATGTAAATGTAGGAGATCAGCGTGAGGAGGAAGGAGCTTGACCCAAATATCACAACAGAAGTAAGAAGCACCACTTGATTGGTGAGGGTGTCTGTGCAGGATCGTTGTAACAGAGGAGGGAGCTCACAGCTGAAATGGTTGATTTCATTGGACCCACAGAAACGCAGCTTGGAGGTAAAAACAGTGTTAAGCAAGGCATGGAAGAAGCCTATTGCCCATGCCCCACTCACCAGGTGAACACAGATCCCTTTGCTCATTCTCTCCATGTAACGCAATGGGTCACAGATGGCAGTGTAGCGGTCATAAGCCATGGCTGAGAGAATGAAAACTTCAGCACCAGCTGAGAGGAGGATGAAGAACATCTGGACAATGCAGCCATTGACAGAAATAGTTTTGTGCTCTGCTAGGAAGTTTGTCAGCATATTAGGTACTGTGACTGAGGAATAGCAGATATCAAGAAAGGATAAATGGAAGACAAAGAAGTACATAGGAGTGTGAAGGTGAGAATCAGCTCTTATCACCACCATGATCACTATGTTACTACCCAGAGTGATTAGATAAATAACTAAAAACACTGAGAAGAGGAAAATCTGCATCTGTGGGTCACTGGAAAGTTTCCGGAGAATAAATTCGGTCACTGTGGTTTGATTTTCCATTGATATTTATGTGGGAAAACTGTAACCTGTAAGACCAATAAATAAATAAATTTAATTTAACACAACATAAATGAACTAAAATGGCATGCAGACATTATCTGTTCAGTTGTATGAATGCAAAGAAAGCCCTATTCTATCCTGTACAATATATTTAATTAGATTTTAAGATTTTAAGATTTAGAGAAATAGACAGCAACGAACTGGTTGGAATTTGTTTGTTGTACAGAGACAAAATATGCCAGATAGGGGCCGAATTCCTCTTGCGTAACTGCCACTTTAAGCACCCAAATTGCAGAATCAGGCCCGACAGGTATTCACAAAATCCCTGCCAGGCTAGGACTAAGGGAAAGCTTGATACAGGCCTCACTTAGCGTCTCCTGTTGAATCTGTTCCACAGTGATTAAATAATTAAAGTCATTGAAGAAAGGAGACTTGATCTCCTGCATCCAGGGTGAGGGCCTTAACAAGCAGACTATAAAGTCCTTTGCTCACTTGGTGTCTCTCTGGCCTAATAACTCTTTCATCTGTCCCTCTAACATCAGCAGATACAGCTGTTTTCACTCCAGCAGGAGATCTGGCCCATTTACTGCAATGGACCTATGGCTGAGTCACGCCCACTGGGGATCTGGCCAATTCTATAAGTACCTCTTTGTCTAATACATTTTGTAATTTTTGTACAGCAGTGGTTTTTGGCCTTTTTTTCATTTGTGGACTCCTATAAAATTTGAATGGAGGTGCAGACCCCTTTGAAAATCTTAGATATGGTCTACATACCCCCAGGGATCTCCAGACCACAGGTTCAAAACCACTCTTGCAGAATATTTAATATCCGTAGTATATAATTGTATTCAATCCTATTATAATATTTAGGATTACTATAAAAATAAATAAATTAATAAACAAACCACAAGGACCTAGAAATACTGGTTTAGGACCCAGTATATTGTATAGACTGACAGCTCAAACAAATAGAGAGAATACAGGCAACCTGATAATTATTCTGAATGCCATAGAGGGGGCCTCTGAAGAGCTTAGCTGTATGACAGGCTCCTCCATTGGCAAGATGTATTGTGTGGAAGCAGGTAACCTCAGGTGGATATCATGCAGCTGTCCAAACTATCCAAGGAAACCAGAGATAGTTTTCAACAAAAGAGTGAAAAGGACTCAGTGCAAATCAAGACGTGATCTAAGGTTGGACTTTGGCAAAACCATAACAGAGAGCCTGGAGAAAAATGAATGCTCCAACACTGGAAGGAAAGAAAAATCAAGAAAATAATGACTGAACATATACTCACTGGACAACAGAGCTTAACTGCAAAGAGGAATATTTACAGAAATGGAGACTGAAAGCCTGAAAAGGGGGATGAGTCATGTTAACCTACCTGCAAACATTTTGGTAGAAACAAGAATACAGGATTAACAGAAACCACAAATGGAAGAGAAATGAGGACAAATATGAGTGTAGCAGCTCCCTAAGAAAGTACAGGAAATATGAAGGATGTATTGATTTATATTATATTATATTTAAAGAGCAGCACACAGCCTGGAGATGAAATATCAGCTGATTGAAAGGATGTGAGAGTTATGAAGGAACAATGTAAAGAGAAGCTCATCACTTAGTGTCATGGACTCAAAAGATTTCCCACAAAGTTCTTAGTATCAAGAGAAGAGTCACTTCAGAGACCTTAGAAGATTTTGATCTGATTAATGTTAAAAGCAGAGTAGGAAAAATAGAGAGCCAATAAGTGATGTGGGAGAGTTTCAGCAGTACTGGAAGGAAATCCGGTTTGAAGATGTACAATATAATCAGACAGCAGACTGGATTAAAAAAGTGAGAAAAAATTAGAAAGCCACAGCACAGAGAAATACACAAAGACCGAAGAAGGAAGAAGATGAAGTACCGAGAAGAATAAAAAATGGAAAGCCACCCAGACCAGATGGGTTGCATGGATTCTGGCTGAAATGTCTTACAACACAGATTGATTGTTTGCTTGAACAACTTAATAAATATCTGAAGAATAGATTTCCAAGATGGATAGTAACAGGGACAACAGTCCTGGTACCAAAACATTAAAAGGAGGAGGAGGAAGCGGCTGCAGTGATTCTATGAATTATAGACCAAAAACATGCATCCAATGAAGTCGGTACTCACCCACGAAAGTTCCTGCTCCAATACATCTGTTAGTCTATATGGTGCCACAGGACTCTTTGCTGCTTTTACAGATACAGACTAACATGGCTACACCTCTGATACCTGAGACCATAAATGGTTGGTTGACCAACTACATGGACATTTCTATCAACAAATCTGGCAAAGAAAATGTGGATAGAACTAGCTTGCAGTGGAATGCTGCCTCCTGAGCAAAAAGCTCAGTAAATACGAAAGGGACAAAAGACCAACTCAGAAAAAAGTTAGATGGTCTCATTCTTTGTTTTGTATCTTTTGTGATCCATGAATGTGGGACTCTCCACACAAGGAAAGTGTCCAAGGTTCATCCAAAAGTCTTCTCCTTTCTACAGCAATCTATGCTTAACTGGAACACTTGACTCTACCTAGAAGGGTATCTTCAATGAGGTCCAAATTAGAAGAGAAATATTTCAAGGGGATTCATTAGCACTAGTGCCATTTGTTGTAGCGATGCTGCAGCTGACATGGATGATTGTTGAGATAAACTGTGATTGTCATATCAGTAAAGATCAACAACCAGTTAATTTGTTAGACATGGGCAAGCTGAAACTACAGGAATAGTCACAAAAAGGAGCTTCAGAGATTGATAATGTGTGGGAAAGTTTGTTGAAGATATAAAGCTACAGGTTGGCTTTGCTAAGTGTGTGTCAGCATCTGTAAAGATGGCCAGAGTGGAACAATCTGAGGACATACAAGTTACAAGCAAAGAACTATCCATGATATCTCAGCCTGACCCCTACAAATATATTGGAAAGAGGGAAACTGTCAGAGCTACTACACAAGAAACAGAAAGAAAAAGTGAGGAAAGAATATTACAGATGTATAGGAAGTACTCTAAGGACAAAACTCAAGTCTTAAGAATTTGATCTGAGCCATTAATATGTGTGGGATGCCAATAGTACAGAACATTGTTGGAGTGATCAAGTGCAATCAAGAGGAGAAGAAAAAAATTGACATCCAAAGAAGACAACTGCTGGTGATGCCTAGTGTATTGCATAGCAATCAAGAATTGACTGAACATACATCCCATGATGTGATGAAGGAAAACTCTTCTATCTGTGAAAGAAGCTATTGATAATGAAGACTATAACATCAAAATATGAGGAGTCAACCTGAGTAAAGATCATCTAGTTACAATAAGAAGCCATGACTGAGCTGCATCCAAACCCACGAAATATGAAAGAAAGGAGAAAGCAAATTGCTGAAAAATAAATAAATAAAAGACTTGAAAGATTTACACAGAAAGCAATCCTTTGACAGTGGTCAATAGAGACTGAACCTATTGGTGACAGAAGATTAATAACTTAATGGCTTACAGAAGGATCTCTCAAAAAGAGAGACAGAGCCTCATTATGAGGGGACAACTAAAGTCGTTAAAGCTTTATTATGTAAGAAGTAAAATGTTCTGACAGAACTATTCCGCAAGACACAGAATATGTTGTAAAAAGGAAGAGATGGTGGAGCATGTGTTGAGCAACTGCTAGAGCCTATCTGGGAGAAAATATATGAACAGACACAGTGAGGTTACCAAGTGTCTGCACTGGAGACTGTATAAATCCATGCTTGCCACAAACAATGCGCTATTACTAACACTAAAGTGGAAGCGCTCTAGAGAATGAAGAGGGTAAGATTTATGGTATCTGGCAATTGTCACAGACCAAATGGTGTGGTCAAACAGGCCACACATAGTTGTAGAAAAAACAGCAAACAAGCCCATGTTAATTGATGTTGCCAAGTCAGCAGACAGAAACATAAAAAAGAAACAAGGAGAGAAGATGGGGAAGTATGAAGAACTCTGCCTTGAAGGGGAGCAGTTATGGCAAACTAGAATATAGACAAACCCAGCAGGGCATGAACAAGCAGCTCAAGAACGTGTTAGGAATGAGAGACATCATGGCTAGTGACCTCCAGAAGACAACGTACTAAGGCACTGTGATAATGTGAAGGAAAGTCAAAGGAGCCTGAATGAATTTGAGCACCTGAAATGCAGGAATTCTGTAGAGGGTTTAACAAGACTCCTGACTACCCAAACCTACAGAGTCTGTTCAGCCAGGATTTATTGGTGACACATGGGGATGCATTTTAGATAACAGCTTTTTTCTTTTTAAGCTGAAAGATTTAGTATGCTGTGAAAGCTATTTCTTTCTTCTTTTCTAAAATCCACCCTATGTGATACTGAGAGAAATTAATAATGATCATAATAAAGGAATGTGCCCAGAAAACTCTCTAGGCATGCTGACATAATTTGAAAAAGGGTCTGATTGAAAATTAATGGGACTTTGTGTCTAAAAATCTCTAAAGTTCCTTCGAAAGTCTGATCTAATGGGGCTTTTGACTTAGTGTTCTGCAAGTCTGAATATCAGGCTGCTCATACATAAGAAAATCTGTGCTGCCCTCTTGGAAGTGAGTGGCTATTTTGACATTGATTTTTAGTAGAAATAGAAATGGAGCCAGTGTTCTGTGTAATACCAAATCAATAGTTAAACCCAAATGTCTGCCAGGGAGCAACTGAATCAATTCCCCATTATCGACTCATCAGACTAATGCCCAAGCAAAGGAATCTTACACTAGAACCTGAATGCCACAGGCAGATTCTGTGCAAAGTGAACTCCAAAGCTAAGGGCCATCTCCAGAGATTCTACGGCCCCCAATCTCACCACCCCCTAACAAACACACACTATTGCTAACATGCACCAACTGATCTCATTTGTCTCAGTGCTGTTGCAAGCAAGTAGGGTGACCAGATGTCACGATTTCATAGGGACAGTCCCGATTTTTGGGTCCTGTTACCCACCGCCTCCTGTCTTTCTTTTTCATAATTGCTGTCTGGTCACTCTAAAAGCAAGAGGGAGAGCTGAGTGATTCATATTGTAGCTAGGTTGCCAGCCACGACCTCTGTGTAGTAACAAACTGTGTGAGCAGAAGTCAATGGGACTCTGCAGAGAGACCCACCCCTAGATAAGTGGAGCAGAATCTGGACCTTTTAAATTGAAAGATTGAAATGAAAAAGAATATGAATTAACTCACCTGCCTTTTAAACAGAGATTATAGATATGGAGAGATCACTCTGACTTGTGATTTTCTCTGTTTTCTTAGTCAAATCAATAAGTAGGTAGGTAAACAATCTAGTCTATCTGCACCCAGAATAGAGCATCTCAAGATATCCAATAGGTCTACGGATGTGATCCTTGGACCCTTTATCCGGAGCAGTGAAACCACTCAAGGTAGGTAGGGTTATCTGTGGTAGTGGAACAAAGAGCCTTTCCTGAGCTGCCTCCAAGACTCAAGCTGATTTCTTGAGAATGGTTTAAATGCTGTTTTGTTCCCCTTGGGACAAGATCCCTGATGTTCACTCTCTGTAACAAGCTACCAGTAACACTGGGCTGGGTCAGCACTCAAGCAATCCTCTGTAGTTCCAACAAATGAGAGCAATGAGACTATTCACGTAGCCGAAGATGCATAACTTAGATTGATGCCGTATCCCCCTTTGCTCCCCCTCCCAGTGTAGATCAGGCTTTAGGCCCTGAACTCCCTGGGAGTGGCGGGACTTAGCACTTCTTGGCTTAGCATCTCCCACTAGCTAGTTTAGGTGGCTCCGCGCCTACCATGCTGGCTTTTGTGGATCCCCTTCTTAGGTATCTCTCTCTCCCATCCGTCATTGTGTAGGCAGCTGGGGGGGCAAGCTCAGGCTTTGTGAAGGGCAGTGATTTTTCCAAGTGCCTAAAATTTAAGCGCTGCGACACTCAGCAACCCAATGTCTAATTTCTTTATGAATCGAGCCCTGAGAATCTATCCAGAAGAGCAGGAAGCATGATGGATCGGGCCCTTGAAGTTTACTGTTTAAATTTGGGAGTTGTTATTTTGCAATAAGCAGAGCAGCTGGTTAAGAGGCAGATTTCCTGAGGTTAGAAGTCTCCCTCTCAGGCCAATTGAGCACACATCCTGTTTCTGGATTCCCAGCTCCTCCCATTTCACCCCAGTTACAGATGTTCAGGGGGGCCCTGTGAGCTCAGGACCCTTGTCCAACTGTCCTCTCTTTCCCCCCTTCTCATCAGCCTGACCCTCTGTTACCTTTTTTCCCCTCTGAGGTCTAAAGTTTAACTCTATTACATTGATTTTCTTTAATTTCTAAGAATATATATATATATATATATATATATATATATATATATATATATATATATATATATATATATATATGTATAATTAACCTTTCCTTGCAAGTGATGAAAAAATGTCCATCAGCATATTTGCCAAGGAGACCTCATCTTCTTGTGCGAGGCATAAATCGGGTTCACTTTTGGCAATGGATCTCCGACACAGTGAACCAAGTGGAAGAGCAGAATTGGGGTGTCCTCATAGGCAAATACAGGTCTCTTTAATGAGAGAACTGAGGTGGGTGAGGGGGAGAGAGAGACAGCGGCAAGACAGATGGGAGAATCGATGTCCCACTCCCTGACATCCTGAATGAAGAGGTCATGTAAGAGATTCCAACTTGTCATACACCATCACACAGATCAATGGATCCGTGTTTCCTCTCCACTCATTTTCATTCAAATAAAATAAAGTTATAAAGAAGAAAATGCTGCATTATCTCATCTCATCCTTCTTCCACCTTCCTAAAGCTGGGTTACACAACACCTACGACCCAGGCAGTTTGTGAGTAGCAATGAGTTACGCTGCGTGGATCACTTTGAAGATGAAAAGCCCCAAGGCTCCAATCCTCTGCAAGTGAAGTCCATGGGAGTGTTACTATTTAGTGTGGTTGGGAACGAATGCCAAAGACATAAAGAGGCAGTCAGGTGCCCAAATCCCTGATGAGTCAATGGGAGTTGGGCACTAAATCCCCATTTACAGCTTTGAAAATGTCTCCTGCCAGGTTTTCTTTAGTTAAACTTTAGACCAGCTTTCTGTTTGAAGCTCAGATCTTCTGAGTTTTATTTATGGACCACACTGCGATACCCTAATTCCAGTAAATAGTATTTTGCACTGTTTATTTCAAAGGAGCTACTGGCAGAATAAGGTATTAGTTTGCTAGCAAGGTCCTTGCAGAATCTGTTAAATATTTAATGGTGGCAGGGGGTTGGGGGCTCTTGCACACTAATTAGTGTATGTTTTGGCCAAGATTGTCAAACGTGACTGGTGATTTCAGATGCCAAATTTGAGATGCCTGTAAGGGCCCTGAAGTACTGAGCACCCTTCTTTTGAAAACTGGGCCAATTTAATGAGTCTCAAGCTGGACAACTGAGAATGGAGGAATGCAAATTCATGAGTCATGATTATGAAATATTGGCCTCTCTCTCTCTTAAAAATAGGGCCCTTCATTTTTGTTGTTTACCGAAAGCCTCCAAAAAATCCCCGGGTTTTGATTTCTACCTGGATTTTCTACCTCCTCTAACTCCCCTGATCCAGGTCCCTGCTTGTAGACTCCCCACCAGACAGCACAGCGCACTTGTGCAGGGGAGGGTAACTGGGGTTGATGGCTGATGCAACCACACAGAGGGGGAATGAGGAGGGCAGAGTGCCTGTGGGGACCACCGACTGCTGTAGGGAGTGAGAGGGTGCACGCATGACTATTGTTCCCCCTCCTGAAAATGGTTCCCGTGAGTTCTGAGCAAACCCTCTGTCCCGTCCGCTTCCCCCGTGATACGTCCCTGAGCCCAGCTTCTCACAGGGCTGTCACTGCCTGGAGAGGAGCCCCAGGGAGCAATGCTGTCAGGTGCATGGTATGGGCTGGAGGCTAGTGAAACAGCTTCATTCAAGTGTAAGCCATGCCTGCTCAGTGTGACACTCTGTCCCCCTCTACCCGTGGCTAGGCCAGCTACAGTGTGATGAGTCTGCTACAGCACTGGCTGAGAGAGGGAGAGAGAGGGGGCTTATTTAGCTCCACAGGAGAGGCTCATGTAATAAGGTCCAGAGGACCAAGTTTGATCTCTGATGCTGATGACCAACCCAAGGGTGTCAGCGTTGCAAGTGGTGGCCTGTATGGAGAACCGAATTGCGAAGTCTGTGATCTTGGGATGGGCTTCTCTGGCCAGGGTAATTCTGGAAGTGTCAGCACTACCTGCTCAAGCTGATGGTCTGACCTCTGCTACTGGTGACTAGGCCAACTACAGATTGATGTGCCTGCCACATCACTAGCCAAGAAAGCTGTATCTTTTTGGCTCAGGTGTTTCCATCCAGAGATCCCAGGTTTGAGCCATGTTGGTGTTATGCAAATATAATTGTACAAGTCACCCACAGTAAAGTGTTTGGTTTTTAAAAGAAGATGCTTTATGTTTGTAATAGTGGCTCCAGATAATGGTTTTATTAAATATATATATATATATATATCACCTCTGACTTTTCTTGATTTGGTGCGTCACTGACAATTGTAATATCAAGTTTGGATATTTTTCCACTTACTTCTTTCACTTTATTGTGGTTACCATTTTTACAGGACTTTAATTATTGTGTATATGAGGCCTGCACAACTCGTAAAGCGGCGAGGGCCATATTACTCCAAAGAAAACAGCTCAGGGCCGAGCTCCCCCCGGCCCCGCAGATGCCCCTCCCCAGCGCCACCATGCCCCCCTGAAACAACACCCCCTCCAGCACTGCCCAGCCCCACCAAAACACTCCCCCCTCCAGCGCCGCCCAGCCCCCCTGAAATACTTCCCCCCCCAGCACCACCCACCCCACAGAAACAAACCCTCCTTCCTCAGCGCTGCTCCACCGAAAAAGTGGTATTGACCCTTGGTAACATGTTATAGCGGCCCCTAAGATAGTATAATGAAGGTAAAAGAAAAATGTCTTTTTGCTAGAAGTAGAATAAGATCTTCCCCCCATTTTGTAATCAATTACCCTGTTGAATGAAGGAGGTGTGAATGAGGAAGGCGTGGAAGGCAGGAACCTCCAGACAGCTGCAACCCTTGGAGAGGGGATGGGAGCCAGACCAGATCAGTAGAACAGGTCAGCCACTGATTCCTCACTCGCCTCCTCAGCCCTCCACTCCCCCGGCTCACCTACTCAGCCCCCACCACTGACCGCCCACCCGTGCACCTCCTCAACCCCCTCTGCCCCGCTGCCAGCTCACCTGCCCACCCCACTGCCCACCCGCTCGCCTCCTCTGCCCCCAACCCTCTCCGACTTGCCTTACTCCCCGCCACTGCCCACCCACCTCTTCAGCTCCCCTCACCCGCCGCTTGCCTACTCACCCCCCACGAGCCGCACAGTGAGTCCACCTACTCATCCCCTGTGGGCCGCACAGTGAGCCCACACGGGCCACATGCAGCCCCCGGGCGGCACGTTGTGCAGGTCTGGTGTATATAGTAACCCAAACCACTGCACTGCGAGGCCTGAACAATGCAGTTATACCAATCTAATTTCCCAGTGTAGACCTGGCCTTGCCTTGGAGTGATTTCTGATTCTGCCCTGGGGTGTTCACAATTCAGCTGCAGTGTATATCTGATTTTTTTTTCCCTCTCACAGAGTCGCAATATTCAATGTATTTAGCTGGCCTCCATTGATGAGTACGGAAAAAATTCCTAAGGCATGTAGATTGATACATATACATACAAGTTGGTTTGTTAATTGTCTATTCTAACACAGAAATTTGCACTATGCAGAATCACAGTATTTCTGCTGCTTGGCAAACAAACGTGTTTGCAAAATTACTCCGTTTTTTTTTCTAGTGTGCAAAAGGAAGAAAATAAGAAAGGAAATGTATGCCCCGATGAGAGCAAGAGATATTAGGCCATGTTGCAATCTTATTTACACCATTGGTAAACACGGAGAAACTTTTCTGAAGCTGATGGTGTCACTCCAGATTTACACAAGGTTAACCGGAGGTTAAAATCTGGTCTGTTATTCCTAATGGTGAGTTTTAATTGCCTGTTAATTTCCAAAACAGTTGTCTAGTGCTGTTTGAGATGATAACACTTCACACCTGCTTCCTTCCATCCACTGAATATTAAATAAATGAGCCATTGTGTCTCAGCATTTTCACTTGCTAGCCTCAGTGCTAGAATAGCCTGAACATATTTTACTGTAATCTGATTGTTCATTGTAAGTAAGAACACAAAATGGTTAACACAACTGATACAAACTTCATACTAAGGTCAAACAAGGCTAACATCTATAGAGATGGGTGAATAATTTAGAGTAGGTGATGCATACAGTGATTTTTTTTCCATTTTTTTTCACAAAGAACCACACAATGTTCAAAAATGCACTCATTCAAAATTACTCAAAGAATTTCAATAAATATTTTACCACAGGTGGCTCACAAGCAACCTGGGTTTATTACATTTTTAGTCATTGTGGGGATTTTTTTTTCTAAAGTGCATCAGTGGCTAAGGAGCGTAACCTTGGAATAATGAGATCCAAAGGCAAGAAGCTCAAATTGAAATTAATAATTTGGCACATCTATTTAACAGTGATGGTGATTAACTATCAGAACCAAATCAGACTGGGTTCTTTCCTGCAGGATAGGATTTAGTCAAACATAAGTTATTAGACTCACTCCAGGGGCAACTGGGTGAAATTTAATGGTCCTTGTTATACAGGAGGTCAGAATAGAAGATCTAATGATCCTTTCTGGGCTTAAAAATCGATGAATCTAGGTGCCATAGAAAATTAATGGGAGTTAAGCTTCCAAGTCACTTGGGCACTTTTGATCTATCTCTGTCTCTATTCTAATCTATCTCTCCTGTGTCACTGACCACATGGCAGAGAAAAGAGAAAAGCGTCTTACCCCTGCAGCTACTTCTAGGCAAATGCCAGCAAATCCAGGGTCAGCCAGCCAGCCTGAGGCAACCTATGCCTCTTGGTTGAGCCAATCAGGAGCTGTTCCATAGCAACACCATAGAATATATTTCCCTGAACCAATCACAACATCCCAAGGGGCATGGCTTTTGACCAGTGGTCTGTTTAAAAAAATGCAGCTCTTTAAACAAAGGAATGAAAAGTCAAACCCTGTAAATAACACAAATTGTTTTAGTAATATACCAGCCTTTAGGTTGCTTTTTAAATCTTGCTGAAAGAAAAACTGCTGTAAAAAAAGCTTTAAATTTACACACTTTATAAAGCACATGCACAAGCTAACTTAAAAGAAAAATTAGCTGATGTAAAACAGTTAACACTTTATACCAGAGATTAGAAGTCTTTCCCCCAGCTCCCGACTCTTTTTCTTCTTTTTTTTTAATCAAAACACAGTTAAATCAAGTAAATTTTAAACAAATTTTTAAAACGCCCATCAAAAGAACATATCTGTAGACAACTTTATTGACCAAATTTATATAAATTTAGCAAACATCCTTATTTGTTTTCAGTTTTGTAGCAGAAGTTATGTTGTCTCTTTTTACATTATGTCTTTACCCTTGGTCTTTAAAAATGGAAGAAAGACCCTCATGAAAGTTATGGCTAATCTTTATATCAATTTCTCTTATTCCATCTACTTAAAGTAATGTGTTTTGATAATCTTTACATTTATTGGGAATTAGCACCCATAGACTTTAGCTGCAAAGAGGCCTTTTAATTTAAACTTTGTAACATCACTTTACAGGATATCTTTTGTAAAGTGTGAAGATTTTAGGGTGAATGTAATGTTCCCACCATTTACAATACAAGCTTAAAAAGACAAAAACCATGTGGCTTGAGTAATTGCATAAAGGAGTAAGATGCTGCCCCCTCTCACTCTTGTTATTTGAAGCAGTTAACTTCTGCAACAAAATATTGTTTTAATTAGAAATAAAGTTATGTTCACATGCTTTTCTATTGCATCTAAACATGACACTAGGCAAGCGACATTTTGCAACAGACACCCTTATGTCATGAAGCTTTTCTAACTGTATGAAAGAGTAAGGTAAAGACAGCCCCCACTCACCCCTGTTATGTGAAGAAACATACCTCCTATCCCCTTTCTTAAAAAAAAATGGTTATATTTTTCAGGGAAAGGTTTTTTAATCACAGGATTACAATTAAATAAAGTGATTAAAAGCTATACTATCACAAATTTTACAAATAACGTAAACATGTTTTTACATTTTAAAAAGATGCAGTTTATTCAACTTCCATAAGAAGTTAACTATTATAGAATATCAGCATTGGAAGGGATCTCAGGAGGTCATCTAGTCCAACCCCCTGCTCAAAGCAGGATCAATCCCCAGACAGATTTTTGCCCCACATCTCTCAGTGGCCTCCTCAAGGATAAGAACATAAGAACAGCCCTACTGGGTCAGACCAAAGGTCCATCTAGCCCAGTATCTGTCTACCGACAGTGGCCAATGCCAGGTGCCCCAGAGGGAGGGAAGCTAACAGGCAATGATCAAGTGATCTCTCTCCTGCCATCCATCTCTATCCTCTGATGAACAGAGGCTAGGGACACCATTCTTTACCCTTCCTGGCTAATAGCCATTTATGGACTTAACTTCCATGAATTTATCCAGTTCCCTTTTAAACATTGTTATAGTCCCAGCCTTCACAACCTCTTCAGGTAAGGAGTTCCACAAGTTGACTGTGCACTGCGTGAAGAAGAACTTCCTTTTATTTGTTTTAAACTTGCTACCTATTAATTTCATTTGGTGACCCTTAGTTCTTGTATTATGGGAATAAGTAAATAACTTTTCCTTATCCACTTTCTCAATATCACTCATGATTTTATATACCTCTATCATATCCCCCCTTAGTCTCCTCTTTTCCAAGCTGAACAGGCCTAGCCTCTTTAATCTTTTCTCATATGGGACGCTCTCCAAACCCCTAATCATTTTAGTTGCCCTTTTCTGAACCTTTTCTAGTACTAGAATATCTTTTTTGAGGTGAGGAGACCACATCTGTACACAGTATTTGAAATGTGGGCTTACCACGGATTTATATAAGGGCAATAATATATTCTAAGTCTTATTCTCTATCCCCTTTTTAATGATTCCTAACAACTTGTTTGCTTTTTTGACCGCCGCTGCACACTGCGTGGACATCTTCAGAGAACTATCCACGATGACGCCAAGATCTTTTTCCTGACTCGTTGTAGCTAAATTAGCCCCCATCATATTGTATGTATAGTTGGGGTTATTTTTTCCAATGTGCATTACTTTACATTTATCCACATTAAATTTCATTTGCCATTTTGTTGCCCAAACACTTATTTTTGTGAGATCTTTTTGAAGTTCTTCACAATCTGCTTTGGTCTTAACTATCTTGAGTAGTTTAGTATCATCTGCAAACTTTACCACCTCACTGTTTACTCCTTTCTCCAGATCATTTATGAATAAATTGAATAGGATTGGTCCTAGGACTGACCTTGGGGAACACCACTAGTTACCCCTCTCCATTCTGAGAATTTACCATTAATTCCTACCCTTTGTTCCCTGTCTTTTAGCCAGTTCTCAATCCATGAAAGGACCTTCCCTTTTATCCCATGACAGCTTAATTTGCGTAAGAGCCTTTGGTGAGGGATCTTGTCAAAGGCCTTCTGGAAATCTAAGTACACTAAGTCCATTGGATCCCCTTTGTCCACATGCTTGTTGACCCCTTCAAAGAACTCTAATAGATTAGTAAGACATAATTTCCCTTTAGAGAAACCATGTTGACTATTGCTCAACAGTTTATGTATTTCTATGTGTCTGACAATTTTATTCTTAACTATTTTTTCGACTAATTTGCCCGGTACTGACGTTAGACTTACCGGTCTGTAATTGCCGGGATCACCTCTAGAGCCCTTTTTTAGTATTTGCGTTACATTAGCTAACTTCCAGTGATTGGGTACCAAAGCCGATTTAAAGGACAGGTTACAAACTTTAGTTAATAGTTCCGCAACTTCACATTTGAGTTCTTTCAGAACTCTTGGGTGAATGCCATCTGGTCCCGGTGACTTGTTAATGTTGAGTTCAGGGCCGGCTTTAGGCCGATTTGCCCGATTCCCCCGAGTCAGGCCCCGCCCCTGAAGGGGGCCCCGCACTGGCCGGCTGTCTCCCGGAAGCAAAGTTCTGCATCTCCCAGAAGCAGCAGCTGTTGCTGCTAGGCAATGAGAGAGGCTGGCCAGCAGAAGGCTGAGGCAGAGACGGCCGCTGGGTATTGAAGGTCAGGAGGGGGGACGGGGGAGAAGGCACATGTGCTTGCAGCCTTCCTCCCGTCCCCTCCCCTCTCCTCCCCCCAGCAGTCACCTGGAGCCTGGAGGAGACGCCGAGGGAGCTTCTGGTCTGGTGGGATACACAGGAATCTCTGCAGTGGACCTCACTCACCTGAACAGCTGCTGGGGCTTCCAACGGTGAGTGTTTGACCCTGTCATTCCCCCTAGGTTTGTAATATTGGGTTGGTGTTGTGGTTTTCGGGGTGTTGCTGTTTGAGGGTGAGTTTGTGCCTGCCTGTGTCTGTTTCAGAACTAAAGTTGGGATCATGTCATGTAACCCAGGAAAAAAGCCCCCAGCCGGTACTTAGTGCTGTAAACTCCAGGTGAGAGAGAGAGAGAGGGAGGTTTGGAGGAGGAAATCAAATATATCAAGAGGGGAGAATGCGAAAGGTCTGCAACATGGCACGGCAGGCTGAGACTTTTATCTCCCCCCCCATCTCCCTGCAGAAGGGGAAACTGAGGCACAGTGTGATCTGATTCCCTTTCCAAATTATTTTGCAAAGGAAGGGGACTGGGGCTCCTATCCAAACCAGTTCCCTTCCCATCAACTCTGTTTTCCCTGCTGCAAGACCACTGTAGGGGCTGAATATTTCCATTAAACTATGGCTCCTTCATTTGCCCTGCAACAATAAAATAGACCTGCTGGGGGGGGGAAATAGCACCCCCAAAGCTGTGTGGATATTAAGTTTTTTTGGGAGGGGGCATGATAATATTCTAGATCAATCAAATGCCCAGCTCAGCTTTCTAGCCATCCAGCAGCTCTAGGGCAGGGAAGGAAGGTGCTCTTGGTGCAGAGCGGTCGCAAAACAGGGGTGAATTTAGTGGGGGGTTGAGGGGTCCGCTTGAAATCCCACCCAATGCAGCCACACAGAATCACTGGCAGCGCTGGGAAAGGCCAGGAGTGGAAGCAGGTGGCCTGGGGTTGGAGGGACATTGCCCTCAGTCCTGGGCTCTGGGATGGACTAGGCTGGGTGGTGGGTTCAGTCTAGTCTTCCAGCCTGCTGTTCTCACTGGGGTTTGTGGTTTTCATCTGGCTCCACCGAAAAGCTCAAACAAGTCCAGTAGAAAAGGGGAGTGAGAGAGGCGGGAAGGAGTTTGTAAGGGGTTTAAGTGGCCCATCAGTGAAAGAGTAAAACCAGAGTTTGACTGGGTTTCCCCCCAGCCACCACTCCTACAAACACTGGGGAAGGGGCAGCTCCATCCCCCACTGAAGCTATGGTGAGGAGCATCAGGGGAGGAAGGAAGCCACATGGCAGTCCCTTCCCCCCAGTATCCCCCTCCAGCCCCCAAACTTGTCCCAAAGCCTGCCTGGCACCCACCCCTCCGCACTCCCTCCCAGAGCCTGCACCCCTCCACCCTTCCTGCACCCCACCCCGTGCCCCAGCCCAGAGACTGCACCCAGCACCCAAACTCTGTCACACTCAGCCCTGGGCAAAGCTCCTTGGTCTGGCTCCCAGCCCCTCTCCAAGGGTTGCAGCTGTCTGGAGGTGCCTGCCTTCCACACCTTCCTCATTCACACCTCATTCATTCAATAGGGCAATTGATTACAAAGTGGAGGAAAGATCTCATTCTACTTCTAGCAAAAAGACATTTTTCTTTTACCTTAATTATACTACCTTGGGGCCCACTATAACATATTACCAAGGTTCAATACAAAGTCATGTAAAAGTTATACAAAAATGCATAATGCAGAGATTTATCTACAACTGCATTGATTGATTGCTGTGTGCAATAATAAAGTGACCCCCTGGGTCTTTGAATGAGGCTATATACTCGGGGGGTGCAGCAGCAAGTCGGGGGCAAGCGAGTGGGCAAGCGGCAGGTGAACAAAGAGGCGAGCAGTGAGCCAGCAGTGGTTCTAGGGGCAGGCATAGGGGTTTCTGGCAGGGGAGGGAGAAAATGAAAGGAAGCGAGTGGTGGGTGGGGGACTGACTAGAAGGGATGCAGTAAGTCAGTGGGGGACTAGGGGGTGAAGAGGGTGTGATGGTGGGGCCAAGCAGGGAGGGGGTGGGTCCTATTTTACTGCTGTGATCTGGTCACCCTATTTGTGCCAGGTTTCAGAGTAGCAGCCGTGTTAGTCTATATCTGCAAAAAGAACAGGAGCACTTGTGGCACCTTAGAGACTAACAAATTTATTTCAACATAAGCTTTCATCGGCTACAGCCCACTTTTTCAGATGCATAGAATGGAATATTTCTTTTGCCTATGTGTGCCGTTTCTCCTCCCCCCCCAACTTTCCTCTTTGGCCCACAGCTGTTTCGATGGGGTGGCGCTGAGGAAGGAGGGTTTGTTTCTGCAAGGCGGGCTGTGCTGGGGGGTGGGGGCAGTGTTTCCACGGGGCCGGGCGGTGCTGGGGGAAATGAGGGGGCATAAAATAAACATTATTGAAGAAAATCAGTTGTACAACTATCAAAACATAAATTATTTTCATAATATGAAAGTGAATATCTATAATTAATATTCTTTTAGAATATGGTGACTTCTATCAACATGGGCAAGAGATCAAGAGATATTGGTAGAAAGTACCCAAGTGGGAGTAAGAAAAGAGCCATATACAAGGCAAAGGCAGTTGAAAGACAGAAGCAAAAGGATGCTTTAAGCAAGTATTTTAGCAGACCTGATTCTACTGTTGAGCCAGAAGAGCTCAGTGAAGATGCAGATATGGTTGAAAATTCTCCAGTAGAACATACGACACAGACAGAGAACGACAGCAGTGACAAAGAATTTGAAGAGCCAAATCAGTCTGAAGAAGACACTCAAGACAGTCACAGTGAAGAGAAGACTACAGAAAGGGTTGTAACTGATGCTGAAGGTACTGAGGGTCAAGAATGCTTTTCTGCTAATAAAGATGTGACTGGTTTAGATCCAGAGCAGAAAGGCAACTTCAACTCTGCTGACCAGATGGAAATATCTGATGATCCTGCAACTTGGCCAGAATACATAAGCCAGTGTATCAGGGAGTATTTAATAAAACAAGGGCCACCTAAAATTACTGTAAAAGATTTCCCTAAAAATAAGATTGGGAAACACTTTTCAAAATTTCACTGCAAAAGGAAACTTTCAAATTGTGAAATTGTACCTCATCCATGGGTTATATACTCAGTGTCAGCCAACAAGATCTTTTGTTATTACTGTAAGATTTTGTGCAATAATGTGACAAGTTCATTAGCATCTAATGGTTTTAATGACTGGTCTAATATTCATACGAGATTGTCCGAGCACGAAAACTCAAAAGGACATTTAAAAGCTATGCTTAGTTGCTGCGACCTTCAGCAAAGGTTATCTGCTCAAAAAACCATTGACTCAATACAACAAAAACTTATTGACCAAGAAGCAAGATGCTAGTATCAAGTTTTTGAGAGACTAGTTGCTGTCGTTCAGTTGCTAGCAGAACGAAACTTATCATTTCGTGGGTCTGATGAAAGGCTGGGAACATCAGACAGTGGAAATTTTCTTGGAGTTATTGAATTACTGGGAAAGTTTGACCCAGTGATGCAGGAACATTTACGAAGAATCAAGAACAAAGAAATACATGACCATTATTTAGGAAAAAACATTCAAAATGAACTTATTAGTATTGTAGGGAATGCTGTTAAACATGAAATAATAGCTCGAATTAAGGCTGCTAAATATTTTACTATTATACTCGACTGCACTTCTGACATTAGTCACCAAGAACAAATGTCATTGACAATTAGATATGTGGCTGATGGTGTATCACCAAATATTCCAGCAGGAGTATATAAACATTTCATTAAGTTCATAGTAGTAGAAAGCAGCACAGGTGAATATTTGTACAATATCCTTTTAAGTGAACTCAAAGACCTGGGATTGGACTTTGCAAATATTTATGGGCAGGGCTATGACAACGGTGCAAATATGAAGGGAAACATATCAGGTGTACAAGCACAACTTTTGAAAACAAACCCAAGAGCTTTTTTTACACCATGTGCATGTCACAACTATAATCTCATTTTGGGAGACATGGCCAAAACATGTCCAGATGTGATGAGTTTCTTTGGAGCCTTGCAGCGTATTTACATCTTTTTTTCTGCATCTACTAAAAGATGGACTATTTTTAGAAAACATGTTACTGGCCTTTCGGTAAAGCCTCTTTGCGAAACACGATGGGAATGTAGAATGCAAAGCGTCTAAGCTCTGCGGTACCAAGCAGGGGAGTTTTATGATGCACTCGTAGAGGTAGCAGAAACAACTGATGATGCTCAAGCAAAAAATGAAGCTGAATCGCTGGCTATTCAAATAAAGGATTATAAGTTTTTGGTTTTGCTAGTTTTCTGGCATGATTTACTTTTTCAAGTGAATTTTATGAGCAAAGAGCTGCAGAGTGATACAATGGATATTTCTGCAGGAATTTCTTCATTTGAAAAGCTTTGTAACTGGTTACAAATGTACAGAGAGAAGGGTATTCAAGAAGTGTTAACTGGTGCCAATGAACTTGCCGAAGATCTAGATGTGACTCCAGTATTCCAGACTAAACATTTGCGCAAACGAAAAAAACAGTTTGAGGATGAGTCTGCAGACGAGCCTTTTGCTGATCGGAAAGAAGCTTACAGAATGTAATGCTTCAATCAAGTGTGAGACAAAGCTTTACAGTCACTTGAACCAAGGTTTGAACAGTTACAAAAGCATGAGACTTTATTTGGATTTTTATGCAAATTCAAAAATCTTCCCAAGGACACCATACGAAAATCTGCTGCAGATCTGGAACTTGCATTGACAGATGTGAAACTAGTGCAGGAAAACGAACAAGTTTCAACTTTAAAATCAGTTGACATAAATGGCTACATGCTTTGTGAAGAACTGGAAGCATTAAAGCCAATTATTTCGTCTGATTGTAGAAACCCACTAAAAATCCTTCAATTTCTTGCATATAATAACCGAACAACAGCATTCCCAAATTTATTTATAGCAATTCGAATCTGCCTGACTATTCCGGTAACTGTAGCCTCAGGAGAGAGGAGTTTCTCGAAGCTAAATCTAATTAAAACATATCTGCGATCAACAATGCAGGAAGACCTATTAAACAATTTGGCAATCATGTCAGTTGAATGCGAAGTAATGAAGAGCTTAGAGTTAGGCAATATACTGAAGATTTGGTCAAACAAAAAGCGAGGAAGATAAAGTTTTAAAAACATATAGGTGAGGTGTACAATAAAGTTCCTCTTAATGAACTTGATATTTATAATATATGATGTAATGTATGTAATACATAATTTTGTTATGTGTATATAGTCATGGAAAGTAAATAATACATGGAAGAAATGAAAGGTGGTTTTTTTTAAGTGCTTTTTTTTTTTTTTTGGTCATCCCTGCTGGGGCCCCATTGAAACTGTTCGAATTGGGCCCCGCACTTCCTAAAGCCGGCCCTGTGTGCAAGCATGCGTGCCAGCTGTTTCTGGAGCTGGAGGAACCCAGCCCTGGGGAACCTAGGTCCTGTAGGATAGCTCCATTGGGAGGGGACTAGCAGAAGGGAGATGTAGGGCTCCATATGAAGACACAAGTGACACAAGCAGTACGTTGATAGAATTACAGAAACAACCCCTCTGCCCCCCGCCCACAGAAGAGTAACCATAAATAAATAAGCATACCCCAAAGTAATGGGCAAATCTGATAACAGGTGGCAAGAAACCATGATGAGAGAGGGGAGAGAAGAAGGAAGAATTAGGTGGAGGAAACCTCTCAACTTTTATCCTAGCAGTTAGGGATATAACAGACTCTATTCAAGTGCCTGATAATAAGAAAGATTTAAAAAAGGGATCTACTTCCTCTCATGTTGGTGCCCTAACCACTGGGATATGAGATACCTGATATTTATGTGTCTCAATCAAGTGGAAAGGATCTCTTCTGCGCCAGCTGAAGACAAAATTGAGGGGTCTGCCAGGGGCTTAAATAGACTCTCTGGTAGGTGGATACCCCTCCGTCCCCTTGTGTAGAATTCCAGCTACAAGATGGAGTTTTGGAGTCACATGTGCAAGTCACATGTTAATGCATGACACAGAACTTACAGGTAGCAGCCATGGTTCACATGCTACCTTGAAAGTCCTCATGTAGACTTCTGTGGA